>NC_134092.1:65660860-65963813 GCF_000715075.1 Nicotiana tabacum
TCTTGCACTTTATCTATTGAACTCTAGTAAGTGTAGATGTAGACCCCCCGTCACTACTTCTTCGAGGTTAGATTAGATATTTACTAGGTACACGTTGTTTACGTACTCATGCTACGTTTTGGCACAAATTGTGCAGGTACTGAGGCAGGTATATCTGGTTTCCGATCAGGCGCGCATCCACATTATCCGGAGGCCTAGTGGTGAGATGCTTTTCATGCTCCTTTCTGCAACACTTGAAGTCTCCTCCTTGTCCTATTTACTATTTCTGTCTATTTTATTTCAGATAGTAGTTGTAGGTTTTGTTTTGTATATTCTACTAGATTGCTCGTGCACTTGTGACACTTGGTTTTGGGAATTGCTAGTAGATATTTATGATTTTTGCCTATTAATTTCACTACTTCACTCTTATATTTAATTTTATACTTTATATCACCATGACCATATATTTTTGGTTCTTTATTAAATAAAATTCATGACTTTACAACTAATTAAAAAAATAATTAAATGGATAGTTCACCATTGGCTTGCCTAACATCAACATTGGGCGCCATTGCGGCCTATAGTGGGAATTGGGTCGTGGCAGCTTGTTATCAAAGCACAAGGTTCATATAGGTATCACAAAGTCATCAGGGCTAATAGAGTCTTGCGCATCTGTGAGAAGACGTCCGTACTTATCTTTAAGAGGCCACAGGGTGTTAGGAAACTTCTGTTTCTTCATTTCCTATCGTGCAGTTGATGTTGTGCTAAGTATCTTTCTCTTATTCTCTCACAGATGGTGAGAGCGCACGCTAAGGCAGTACCCGGAGGTAGAGGGGCTGCTCCCCCAGGCATCAGAGGCAGAGGGCACGGGAGGGCCACAACTCCTATTAGAGGACGAGGGCATCCTGGGGTTTCTCCCATTGTTCCACTAGTGGATCCAGTGGAGGATCCTTGATTGAGAAGCAGGATGAGGCGCCCGCAGCTAAGCCGGCCCCAATAGATTTCATGACTGCATCGGGATTTTAGGAGCTCATGGGATGTATGCTTCGGTTCATGGATTCTATGACGCAGGCTGGTTTATTTCCAGCGGAGCCAGCCATATCTCAGGCGGGAGGGGGAGCAAAGACACCTATCGCTCAGGCTCCAGGGCACGTTGCTGCTGTTTATCAAACCCCAGGTGCACTACCTGCTGGCGGGGTCTAACCGGTTGCAGCAGTTATGCCAGAGACACTTTTGGACTAAAACGAAAGCTAAAAGGCGCTAATAAGTAGTCAAAATTTCCATTTATCAAGGACCCACAGGACTTTATTGATCGTTGCAGAGACAGGCTGCACAACATGGGAGTATTGGAGTCTAACGGGGTGGACTTCACCATATTTTAGTTGGAGGGCAAGGCCCCTAGATGGTGGCGGTCCTATCTTTGTAGCAGGCCAACAAGTTTAACTCCCTTGGCTTGGGTCTAGTTCACATGCCTCTTTTTACAGAGGTATATTCCACACTATTAGAGGGAAGAGCTACAGGGTCGGTTCGAGTAGCTCCGGCAGGGTCAAATATTTGTGACCAATTATGAGGCGAGGTTCTTTGAGTTGTCTCACCATGCACTTATGATACTCTGCACATATGTAGAGAGAGTGCGGAGGTTTATTGCAAGATTACATTATGGTATTCAGGTTACTATGGCCCGAGAGGATGAGATGGGGACTCCTTATGAGCAGGTTATGGAGATAGATTAGAGGATCGAGGGTATCTACATCCAGGGCCGATTGTATATGATGGGAGAGAAGAGGCCTCAGCATTGTGGAGTATTCAGTGGCAGCCCATCTGGGGGCAAAGGTCAGTCCATGAGGGGTCAGTCCAGCAGGTCCAGGTATTCAACACCACCGCCTGCTCTGGGTGCCCCGGTGCAACCCTACTTCAGCACCATTCCAGAGAGTACCTACCATCCACTGGCTATTCAAGGTTCCTCCAGTGGGTATTCAGGTCACCAGGGTCAGACCCAAGGCCAGTCGTCTTCTGCACCTAGAGGTTGCTACGAGTGCGGGGAGCTTGGTCATATGAGGAGGTTTATTCCAGGCTTCGGGGCAAGGAAGTACAGCAGGGCCATCTGCCCATGATCATAGCACTAGTTGCCATACCACACCACCCGTTCATCATGCCAGAGGTGGAGGGCAGGTCGGTAGGGGTCGCCCTAGAGGTGGAGGCCAGCCAGGTGGCGCTCCGGCTAGGTTTTATGCCTTTCCAGCCAGACCATATGTAGTAGCCTCAGACACCGTGATCACAAGTATTATTTTCGTCTGTGGTAGGGATGCTTTGGTACTATTTGAACTAGGGTCTACATATTCATACGTTTCTTGTATATTTTCTCCTTATCTGGATGTCTCTCATAAGTCCTTGGGTGTTCCTGTATATATGTCCATGCTAGTTGGTGATTTTGTTATTGTGGATCGAGTTTACCGGTCCTATGTAGTGACTTTTTGTGGTTATGAGACTAGAGCAGATCTTTTGTCACTTGATATGATCAACTTTGAGGTCAACCTGGGCATGGACTAGTTGTCTTTGTACCATGCCTATATTTATTTCCATGCCAAGACTGTTACTTTGGCAATGCTAGAGTTGCCGAGATTGGAGTAGAGGGGTTTATCTATCAATACATCTAGCCGGGTTATCTCTTTCTTAAAGGCTCGACATATGGTCGAGAAGGGTTGTTCAGGATACTGCTGTGGAGACTCCCACGATTGATTCAGTGCCCGTGGTGTGGGAGTTCTACGATGTATTTCCTTCAGATCTACCAGACATGCCACCAGATCATGATATCGATTTCAGTATTGATTTAGCGCCAGATACCTAACTTATCCTTATCCCACCATACTGTATGGCTCCAAAGGAGTTGAAGGAATAACTAAAGGAGTTGCTTATGAAGGGGTTTATTAGACCGAGTATTTCACCTTGGGGTGCACCAATGTTGTTTGTGATGAAGATGGATGGGAGTATGTGGATGTGCATTGATTACCGCCAGTTAAACAGAGTTACCATTAAGAACAAGTTCATATTGCCGCACATTGCTGATTTGTTTGATCAGTTACAGGGTGCTAGGGTGTTCTCTAAGATCGACTTGAGGTCCGGGTATCATCAACTGAGGATTTGTGCTTCAGATGTTCCGAAGATGGCTTTCCGGACTAGATATGGCACAATGAGTTCCTAGTGATGATGTCCTTCGGCTTGACTTACGCCCCGACATTGTTTATAGATTTTATGAATTGGGTGTTCAGGCCATATCTTGATTCATTTGTCATTGTCTTCATTGATGACATATTGATCTATTCGCATAGTATGGAGGAGCACGGATAACATTTAAGTGTTGTGATTCAGACATTGCGAGAACAGAAGCTATATGCTAAGTTCTCCAAGTGCAAGTTATGGTTAGATTCTATGGCATTCTTGGGACATGTTTTACGAGGTGAGGGTATTAAGGTAGATCTGAGGAAGATTGTGGCAGTTCAGAGTTGCCCTCGTCCTACAACAATGACCGAGATCAGGAGTTTCTTGGGGCTAGCAGGTTATTATCGTCGGTTTTTGGAGGGTTTCTTGTCCATTACAGTTCCTTTGACTAGATAGACCCAGAAGGGTGCCCCATTCAGATGGTCCTATGATTGAGAGGCGAGCTTTCAGAAGCTCAAGACTACATTGACTACATCACCGATGTTAGTGTTGCCCTCCGGTTCAGGGATGTATACCGTATATTGCGACGCTTCACACATTGACTTGGGTTGTGTATTGATGTAGGATGGGTGAGTTATTGCATATGCTTCACGTTGGTTGAAGCCCCATGAGAAGAATTACCTGATTCATGATTTGGAGTTGGCCGTGATAGTTCATGCTCTCAATATTTGGAGGCATTATCTTTATGAGGTGTCATGCGAGGTTTACACCAATCACCGTAGTTTGCATCATTTGTTTTAGCAAAGGGATCTTAATCTGAGGTAGCGCATGTGGCTTGAGTTACTGAAGGATAATGATATTACTATCCTCTATCATCCGGGCAAGAAAAATGTGTCTGCATATACCTTGAGCAGAAAGGCCAAGAGTATGGGTAGTTTGGCATTCATTATAGCAGAGGAGAGGCCATTGGTTTTGGACATTTAGTCCCTAGCTAACAGATTTGTGAGGTTAGATTTTTCAGAGGCCAGTCAAGTTCTTGCATTTGTTGTGGCTTAGTCTTATTTATTTGAGTGGATCAAGGCTTGTCAGTACGACGATCCGCACTTGATGGTTCTTAGAGAGACGCTGCTACGGGGTGGTTCCAAAGAGGTTACTATCGGTGATGATAGTGTTCTGCGACTCCAGGATCGCCTACGTGTTCCTAATGTTGATGGCCTGAGGGAGACGATTCTAGAGGAAGCACACAGTTTGCGGTATTCTATTCATCCAAGTGCTACAAATATGTATCGTGACCTGAGGGAACATTACTTGTAGCAGCGAATGAAGGACTTAGTAGAGTATGTGGCGAGATGTCTAAATTGCAGTTAAGTATGAGCACCAGAGGCTAGGTGGCCTACTTCAGCAGATGATTATACCCTAGTGGAAGTGGGAGTGCATTACTGTGGACTTCGTAGTTAGGTTACTGTGGACGTTGAGGAAATTTAATGCCATTTGGGTCATTGTCGACGGGCTTACAAAGTCGGCGCACTTTATTCTCGTTGTGACTACGTACTCTTCATAGGAGTTGGCCCAGATTTGTATTTAGGCGATTGTCTGGTTGCATGGTGTATTGACCCGACCGGTCATTCTGAGCATTTTTATGCCGATGAGCTATTTGAAGTCTTGAGTAGTTTCGTATGATGTACTATGACTTGTGTGAATCGTTGGTTTTGATTTTCAGGTGATTCGAAATTGATTTGGAAGAATGATTCTCAACTATGAAGCTTTAAGTTGGAAGAGTTTACCAAGTTTGACTTTTTAGTATTTGACTTTGGATCGGAGTTTTGATGTTTCCGTTAGGTCCGAATGATAATTTTGGACTTGGGCGTATGCACGGATTTGCATTTGGATATTTCTAGAAGGTTTCGGCACTAATTGGTGTAAGTTTAAAATTTTATGGTACAGAATGTTCATAAGTTTGACCGAGAGTTGACTTTGATGATATCAGGTTCGAATTGTTTTTTCCGGTGTTGGAATAGGTTCGTTATGTCATTTGGGGATTGTGTGCGAAATTTGAGTTGATTCCGAGTTGATTTGATATGGTTCGACACGAGATTTGGAAGTTGAAAGTTCAGAAGTTCATTTGAGTTGATTCGGTCTCGGGAGAGTTTCAGACATAATTCGGATCATTTTGGAACTTATTGGTTAAGGCTGGTTTGTGGCAGGATCTTGAGTGATCACACCCGTGGCTAGTTTTGTGCAAGTGCACTGGTCGCAGAAGAGGAAGTATGGCCGCACCTGCGACGAAGGCTGGAGTTGAGCTACCTCCGCAGAAGAGGGATTTTTAGTGTATCTGCGACATCGCAGATGCGGGGAATGGAGCACAGAAGCGAAGTTTAGCGCAGAAGCGCGATTTGTTGTCGCACCTGCATGGGCACAGAAGCGGGGCTTATTCCGCACGTGCGATGGGTGGGTTTTCAGTGATTCTCCGCAGAACCGTGGTTTGGTCACAAAATCGACGCCGCAGAAGCGGCTACTGTTCCGAATATGCGGAAAGGCCTGGGTAGAAGCTATAAATCGAGGGCTTGGTCATTTTATTCACATTTTGGGATTTGGAGCTCAATTTTGGGCGACTTTTGAGAGAAATTTCACCACATGGATTGGGGTAAACTGTCACGTCCCAAACTCGGGTAGCGCGACCAGCGCTCAACTGAGAGAACCCGACCGAGCAAGCCTGTTAGATTTCCTTCTACCCAAACTCATCCATGAATAAAGAGGATATTCACTCCATTAATCAAACACCAAAAAGATTTCATTAATAACTTCCATTTCATTCCCATTAGCAGCTTCATTCATAATTTTCAAAATATTACGAGTTTATAGAATTAATGCAAAACATAATTTTTAAATATCAACATTTCTAGTTTAATTCCCAACATCAACCACAACCCACAACCTCTCTATGGAGCCTCTAAATACAATAGAAAAGTAATATGAAAATGCTGGCAACAAGGCCCCAACTATACCTCAAAACACAGTCCATGAGAAACAAAAGATACATGACCCCCGAAATGAAGGGGGCTTACCAAGTCAGCTGAAAAGAGTGCACTACTATCACTGATCAATGCCGCCTGCTGTAGAACTACCTGCATCCATTAAAGATTCAGCGCCCCCGGCAAAAGGGACGTTAGTACTGTCGAATAGTAATAGTATGTAAAGCATAAAGTCCTCTTTCAAAATAGAATGACCATATAAGAAATGACAACACATAGAAACAACAAGTCACAATCAACAATATCCAAATGTCCAGTTAAAACATAATAAATTCAAAATACGAACTTCATATACAAATTTATTTTTGGTAAGGAGATCATTAGCATAGATATGCCACCGTCTGTGTTAGCACGACATCCGATCATGCCAGAACGGCTAGTCCATCTTCCCATGAACGATGTGGTTTGATGAGTTCTGCGAATGAAAGTTGTTACCAAGAGTAGTACAACTATGTGCGAAACATGGCGTCCGATCTCAACCCGATCAGCTAGGCCTCCTTCCCACATATGTCATGTGGGTTGACTTTTCCAATCCACAATTGTTACCAGTTTTAACTTAATTAAGGGGAATAATATCACAATTTCTCCAATATTTCAATTTCATCCCAAATAAGGGGAATAATCACAATCCACCCCTACACCGGTCATGCCGCCTCACCCCAATATATGCGGGTGTAGGTATATTCCACAATACCACAATCCCCACACAAAGTGGTCCTACTGCCTCACCCCAATATATGCGGGTGGAGGTGTATTCCCAATCACAATACCATATATAAACTCAAAGCAACATAGTTTGTCATTGCATTTAACATCGTAATTACTCTTATCATTGGAATACTTCATGTTCGTGCTCATCATGGAGAAACACAACTCATTACATTAGCGCATGTATGGTAAATCAATAAGTCGATTTCAATGGCACATGGGCCCAATTCCTTTTCTTAAGGTTCATCATCATTTAACAAAGGACATCTCATTATTCACTCCCTTGACCTCTTGAGGTCATTATCTAGGTTCATGACTCTTGGGGACTTAACAATAGAAGTCATTTACATACATTATTTCAGAAGCATACAACTATAGTTAAAACCATCGGTACATATAACACTTCGAAATTCTTATTTAGGCAATGATCACATTTCATGTTCATACTATCACTTACTTGTACTTGACATGGGTGATGATAGAACATTAAGAGCATTTAGAATATATTGGGGTGAGGCAGTAGGACATCATAGTCATTACTCGCAAGAATGTAGGGGCTTATAACACATTGGAAACAAAAGTATTAATACATACATCTCATAACCTTTCACACCGTATATCACTTAATCAACACTTTCAACCACTTACAACATTATTATTTCATTGGCTCTCTTCGCCATACATATGATTCTTCTTTCATGGCGCAATGACCGTATTTCATATTCCACACTTTCATATCATTCCCTTCTAAATATCAAGATATACAATATTCCGAAAATCACAACATTAGGTTCATTAGTAATGAAGACTTTAAACACAATGGATTTCTTTCCGAGAAATGGAGTAAAATGATTGGCAATCGAAGCACAAGTTAAAATCGTAAACAAGTAACACATCATTTTTTCTTGAATTACTTTTTCCCAAAAAGGACAACACACAATTTCCACTCACGAATGTGTAAGAATGAAAAACACATTGAAAATACTCACTAAACATAGTATGAGCTAAAACAGCCACATATGGGCATCACTTGAGTTCATAAGCTTTTAGGCAATTCTATTTTCAAAGTCAATTTTAGAATAGTTGAATCAAAGATCATTTTATAATCTTTCTCACATCATCTTATACCATGGGCACCATTGGCCACAAGTATAACTTTCACTCTTGGTATGTTGGCCATACTTTATATCCCCAATTCACTTATTTCACTTCCAACCATCTTTATAGGTTATCAACATTAAGACATTTCCAATCAATACTTTAGGGACACATATGGTCAATTAAGAGTCTTAAGCATATTGAGTTTTCTCACACAATTTGACACCATAACCTTCCTTTGAAACACCACTCAAAGACATAGCATTTTAATACACATATCATTCTTGAACACATTCCCAAAAGATAACATAATGTGATAGAAACATTCAGAACACGTTTTGAATACATAATTCTTGACACTTTGCTTATTTGGGACATTCAAATTTATTGGGAACAACCCGGAACATAGAATAAGGAACTTGAGACATCCATACTTGAAACTTACCGGAACATCATTGAATTCAATTCTAAAAAGGAAGTTTAGCCAACATACCTTTCTTTGAGCTTTCCTTAAATTACTACAACGTTTCGAAAATTCTAGCAATTCCAATATATTTTGAGACATAACAAAATTGAACACAAATTTGGAAGGTATTCATGGTTTCAGCTCATTTGAGCATTTTATCAAACACTAGATGTGCAAATTTGACTACAAGGTTCTTCTACAAGATTTCCTTCATTCTACAACCCAATCTTTACTTATTTGAGCTCAACAATCTTCCCACAAACATTATTGGTACATATATCTATAAATAATACTCTCATACCCAAGAATCATACTCCTAATCAACCATCTTCTACCCAAATCCGAAATTAAAAACTAGGGTATGGAACCTTACCTCTTAGATGAAGAACTTGTGAGATTGTCTTGTTTGATTTCAAAGCTTGGACAAGATCTTGATGAACAAAACACTTCATCTACTTCCTCTCTCTAGAACATCTCACTTTTCTCTTAAAAAAACCTCAGATAATTGCCCCAAAATAAACCCCAAATCCTATTTATCAAAATAGGATTGGGTTATGAAAATAAAAAAATTAACCCTCCGAAAGCAGGTCTGTGGTCGCATAATAGACCGTAAAATGGCTATGCGGGTCGCAAAATGCATTGCAAAAATTGGGCTGTACTGGTCCATTCTGCGACCAGTTTGCGGTCGCAGAAGCACTTTCGAGATCGCATAATTATTCTGCGATCGCAGAATTGGTCGCAGAATCTCATTTTTCAAGCTTTTGGTAATTTGGTGATAACTTCTTGTAGGAGTGTCCAAATGGCAAACAGTTTGAAGCGTTGGAAACTAGACTCAAGGTCTTTAATTTGATAGGTATATCATCGCCTAAGTAGTTATAGTTTCGTAGCAGCATGCGTTTAAAATAGGATCTTGTGCGAACTCACTTCAAACTTTATCCCATCATAAAATTTTCAACTTGACGTAGTCTTGGGGCTCTTCTTAGACCATAAACCATTCTTAATGCACATTATACATATATTATCACGACCAATTGATATCATTCATATAATAGTCCTTGTCTACACACAAAATAATATAATTAGCGCATATCAACTTTCTTAATAGCACTTAATTACTTCGAAATTTTCTGGGGTGTTATAAGTATCACTATTTGCGCAACATGGCGTCCGATCTCCACCAGATTAGCTAGGCCGCCTTCCCACATATGCCATGTTGGTTGACTTGTCCACTCCATAATTGTTACCAGTTTTAACTTAATTAAGGGGAATAATATCACAATTTCTCCAATATTTCAATTTCATCCCAAATAAGGGGAATAATCACAATTTACCCCTACACCGGCACGTGTAGTTTCAGGTGTGGGCCTTATGACCCACCCTCCCTCGGTGTTGCTAATGATGCTCCCACAAACATTTTTTTTGATTTGATTTGCACAGAAAGGTAACATAAATACAATTGTACTCACCTCAACATTTTCACATTGTATAAATTCTTATTAGTATTTCCAGTCACTCACAACAACAATATTTCCTTGGCTTATTTGGCCATTCACAAGATTCTTTATTCCTGGCACGGTGATCGTATTTCATATTCCACACTTTCACCTCTTTCAATTTCAAAGATCACCATCAAATATCAACATATAGAATATTTCAGCAATCATATAACTCAAATTTATTAGAAATGGAAACTTTAAACACGTAAGGTTTCTTCCCAAATAACGGGGCATACCGACCAACAATGCAAGCGCGCATCAAATCATAAGCAATCAATACACCATTTATTCTTGCAATACTCTTTCCCAAAAATGACAATATACAATTTTAACACCTGAGTATGTAAGAACTTGAATCACAATGGATATATTTGTAAAGCAAAGCATTAGTTAAAGCAGCCACTTATGGGCATGAATTGAGTACAAAAGCTTTTAGGCAATTCTATTTTCAAAATCATTTTTAAATAATTGAGTCGAGGCTCATTTCATATTCTTCATCACATCCTCTCAAATCATTTGCACTACTAGCCACAATCATAACTTAAATTCTTGGCACGTTGGCCACACACTACATCCCCAATTCAATTATTTCATTTTCAAGCATTTTTAAAGATTATCAACAACAAGGCACTTCCAATCAAGACTTTAGGTACACATATAAGTAATTATGTGTCCTAGGCATAATCGTGTTTTTCTCACCCAATTGGTATACTAGTTTTCATTTAAAACATGACTGAAAGCCACAACATTTTAGCACGAAAACCATACTTTGAACATCTATCTTTCGACATAAGGCTCATTCGGAATGAACAAGTTTATAGGGAATAACCTGGAATATAGAAGTTAGGAATCTTGAGCCAATCATACTTGATCTTACGGAAATAATATGTAACTCGATTCTAAGAGAGAAAGTTTAGCCAACATACCTCAATTGAGCTTCCTTACACTCTAAAATTTTCCAAAAATCTTAGCAACTTCAATCAATTTTGAAAATGTAACAAATTAAATCAAAATAATGAAGATGATCATGGTTCTAGCTCATTTGAGCATTTTATCAAACACTAGGTGTGCATTACGGTTTTAAGGCTCTTTTGTGGAAGATTCTATCATTACCCAACCCATTCTCTACCATTTTTAGCTCACAACCTTCCCACATACATATTCACATATTTCCCACTATGGAAGCTAGAGTGCGTCGGTTTGTACAGGGCCTTATCCCCTTGGTTATAAACGAGGCCTCTACAGCTGCCTTAAATTCCGATATGAACTATGGTAAGATGGTGGCATTTTCTAAAGCCACAGAGACCCACAAATTGAAGAACATAATGGAGCGTCAGAGTAGCAGCAAGGCCCGGTCTGCGGGCAACTTTGGTGGTTCTTCTGTTGGTGGTGGTGGTAGGTCGGCATTCAGGGGAGGGTCATCAGGACCATCCCAATCATTCGCCTAGTGTTCGATTGGTGCACAGTCATCTGGACCCAGTCAGGGTAACATGGGACCCCACCAGTAGGGTCGGCCCGACAGAAGGTTTCACTAGCGGAGGCTTTCATGACCTAAGTGTGGGAGGATGCACTTTGGGTCCTGTTTCATGGACCTACCAGTATGCTATGGGTGTGGTTTGCGGGGTCACATTCAGATAGATTGCCGTTCGTCCCACCAAAATATGGGCAGAGGCATGGCACAACCAGCTAATTCTGCAACTACTACATCTACAACACCTCCAGCTCGACGCATCCCAGCACCCGCAGGGCGTGGTGCAGCTAGAGGTGGTGCACAAATTTCTGGAGGACCCAGCAGATTTTATGCTATGCGGAGATGTCGGGAATCAGAGGCTTCTCCAGATGTTGTCACAAGTATATTGACTGTCCAATCTCATGATGTATATGCTCTTATTGATCCCGGTTCCACTTTGTCATATGTCACTCCTTGTGTTGCTATGGAATTTGGGATAGAACCAGAACAACTTTATGAGCCGTTCTCGATATCTACTACGGTTGGTGAGTCTATTTTGGCCGCGCGTGTTTATATGGAATGTGTTGTCACATTGCGTGGTCGAGACACCGTGGCCGATCTTATTGAATTAAGAATAGTCTATTTTGATGTGATAATGTGGATGGATTGGCTTTATTCTTGTTTTGCCAAGCTTATTTTGCCAAATATTGTGTGGTCAGGACTGTTAGGTTTGAATTTCCAAATAAGCCAATTATTGAGTGGAAGGGTGATAATGTAGTACCAAAGGTTAGGTTTATTTCCTACCTTAAGGCCACAAAGATGATAAACAATGGATGTATTTACCATTTGGTCTGGGTTACGGACACCGATACTGAGGCACCTACACTTGAGTCCTTGCCTGTTGTGAATGAATTTCAAGGAGTCTTTCCGGATGAACTCCCTGGGATCCCACTAGACAAGGAGATTGATTTTGGGATTTATGTGATGCCAGACATACATCCTATATCTATTCCACCCTACAGAATGGCACCGGCAGAATTGAAGGAGCTAAAGGAACAATTGAGAGATTTTTTAGAAAAGGATATTATCCGGCCGAGTGTGTCGCCTTGGGGCACACCGATCCTTTTTGTAAGAAAGAAAGATGGGTCACTGAGAATGTGTATTAACTATCGGCAACTTAATAAGGTCACAATCAAGAATAAGTACTTCTCCAATATTGATTTAAGATCCGGGTATCACCAATTGAAGATCAGGGAGCGGGATATTCCGAAAATAGCTTTTAGAACCCGATATGGGCATTTTGAATTTCTGGTGATGTCTTTTGGGCTAACAAATGCCCCAGCAGCCTTCATGGATCTTATGAATCGCGTTTTAAAGCCATTCCTCGACTCTTTTGTTATACTGTTTATTGACGATATTCTTGTATATTCACGAAGTCGAGAAGACCATGTCGATCATCTCAGGGTAGTTCTGCAAACCCTGCATCAGCACCAGTTATATGCAATGTTTTCAAAGTGTGAATTTTGGCTTGAATCAGTCATATTCTTAGGTCATGTAGTTTCTAGTGAGGGAATTAAGGTTGATCCCCAAAAATTTTCAGCGGTGAAGAATTGGCCGAGGCCTACAACTCCAACAGAGATTCGCAGTTTCTTAGGCTTAGCTGGATATTACAGAAAGTTTGTGGAGGGGTTTTCTACTCTTGCCTCTCCATTGACTAAATTAACACAGAAGACAATTAAGTTCCAATGGTCAGATGATTGTGAAAAGAGTTTCCAGGAATTTAAAGCAAGACTGACTACAGCGCCGGTGTTGACTCTACCATAGGGTATAGATGGATTTGTGGTATATTGTGATGCTTCAAGAATCGGGCTTGGATGTGTATTAATGCAACATGGGAAGGCGATAGCTTATGCTTCTAGGCAACTAAAGAATCATGAAAAGAACTATCCAACACATGATTTAGAACTTGCGGGGGTGGTATTTGCATTGAAAATTTGGCGTCATTATTTATATGGGGTCCATGTAGATATATTCACGGACCATAAGAGCCTTCAATATATTTTCAAATAGAAGGAATTGAATCTGAGGCAGAGAAGATGGCTTGAATTACTCAAGGATTATGACATTTATATTTTATACCATCCGGGGAAGGCTAATGTTGTGGCAAATGCTCTTAGCCGAAAATCTATGGGTAGTTTGGCTCACTTGGAGGCATATCAGAGGCCATTAGCCAAGGAAGTTTACCGATTGGCTAGTTTGGGAGTTCGTTTTGCAGACTCTAGTGAAGGAGGGGTAATTGTGCAAAATAGGGCTGAATCATCACTTGTTGTGGAAGTCAAAGAGAAGCAATACAACGATCCATTGTTGGTGCAGTTGAAAGAGGGGATTCATAAACATAAGACCATGGCCTTTTCTCTTGGCATGGATGATGGTACACTAAGGTACCAAGGGTGACTCTGTGTTCCGATTGTGGATGGTCTCCGGGAAAGAATTATGACTGAAGCTCACACTTCTAGGTATTCCGTGCACCCAGGTTCTATAAAAATGTATCATGATCTTAAGGATGTCTATTGGTGGAATGATATGAAGAGAAATGTGGCGGACATTGTAGCAAGTTGTCCAAACTGTCAGCAAGTGAAGGCCGAACACCAAAGGCCCGGTGGGTTGGCACATAACATAGAAATTCCAATGTGGAAATGGGAAATGATTAATATGGACTTTGTGGTAGGATTAACGCGCACTCCGCACAAGTTTGACTCAATTTGGTTGATTGTGGATCGACTCACGAAATCAGCACACTTTTTGCCGGTTAAGTCCACCGACACAATGGAGCAGTATGCTCAATTGTATATCAAACAAATAGTCAGGTTGCATGGAACCCCAGTTGCCATCATTTTTGATTAGGGGGCACAATTCACTGCTAATTTTTGGAAGAAATTTCAGCAAGGTTTGGGTACTCAAGTGAATCTTAGTACAGCTTTTCACCCGCAAACTGACAGGCAGACAAAGCGAACTATTCAGACGCTTGAGGATATGTTGCGCGCTTGTATTATAGACTTCAAAGGTAGATGGGATGATCATTTACCACTCATAGGATTTGCATATAACAATAGTTATCATTCTAGCATTCAAATGGCACCGTTCGAGGCTTTATATGGTAGGAGATGTAGATCTCCCATTGGGTGGTTTAAAATTGGGGAAGCAGAGTTGATAGGGCCAGACCTCGTGCATCAGGCTATGGAAAAAGTTAAAATCATTAAGGAGCGGTTGAAGACTGCTCAGAGTCGTCAGAAATCCTATTCGGATGTTCGTCGTAGAGATTTGGAATTCAAAGAAGATGATTGGGTATTTTTGAAAGTTTCCCCCATGAAGGGTGTAATGCGATTTGGTAAGAAAGGGAAATTAAGTCTGAGGTATGTCTGACCGTACAAAATCATTCAGAGGATCGGTGAGGTAGCATACAAGCTTGAGTTACCACCTGAGTTGTCATTAGAACACTCGGTGTTTCATGTGTCTATGTTAAAGAAAGTAGTTGGAGACCCGACAGTCATTGTTCCGGTTGAGTCTATTGAGGTAAATGAAGAATTGACTTGTGAAGAGATTCCAGTTTCTATTATTGATCGGCAAGTCCGAAAGTTGAGAAACAAAGAAATTGCATCCGTGAAAGTGCTATGGCGAAACCAACAGGCTGAAGAGGCTACTTGGGAGGCCGAAGAAGAAAGGAAGAAAAAGTATCCTTATTTATTTGAATAACCATGTAATTATGAGTTGTGCCTTATGAAAATGCTAAGGGATATTCCTATGAAATATGTATGACTTGTACATTTGGTGTTAAGGGTGTTCCGTTCAGGTAATATAATTGCTTCTGAGGCCACAGTTGGTGTTGTTTTGTATTATGTTATGTTTTTCGATTATGTATATGTTTTTAGGATGTGTTTCTGTGGCTCCCTGACAGGTGGATAGGCCTAATTACAAGGGAAACTCTGGCGAAATTTTTGAAAATTTAGGGAGTTAGTCAAATTTGGGGCTGCTAGTTTGTGGTATAAAATAAACTAAGTTGCATAAGATGCTAATGACGGATTTTTACCCTCATTCGAGGACGAATGAACCTAAGCGGGGTAGAATGTAACACCCCGAAAAATTTCAAAGTACTTAAGTGGTAAGCCCGGTAAATTTTGCAAAGAAAATAATGTTTCATGTTTCGGACTAGGTTTGGGTTGAACAATGCACCGGAAAGTAAAGAAATATATTTTGGCGAAAAAGTGCATTTTTGTTGTCCATATGCGACCGTAGAATCATTCTGCAGACCGCATAATGGCCGCAGAGTGAGGCAGTTAATTGGGACAATTGGAAGCAATTATACGGTCGACTATGCAACCGCATAACAGTTATGCGGTGCATTATGCGACCGCATAACGGTTATGCGGGCTGCATAGTAACCACATACATAGACAGTTCCTTTGGCTATTTTGTAACCAACTATGCGGTCCGCATATCGGTTATGCGATTGCATATGCGATCGCATACCTTGTTCCGGAGCTTCATTTTTGGGTTTTTAAAACCCGACCCTATTTCGTTAAATACACTCTTTGGGTCATTTTTGAGCTATTATCTGACATTTTAGAGTGAGAGAGGTTTCCGTAGAGTGAGAAGGTGTTCTCCAATATTTTTTCTTCAATTCTTGCTCATGTTTTGGAAGATTAAGAAGGCAAGATTCTACACCCTAAACCCTAATTTCGAAATCATCTGAACATGGGTAAATAGCAAGATAATGTTTTGGCATGAGAGTTGATTATTTTACATGCATGTCATATCAATAGGTGTAGGAAGATTGTTGAACTAAGCATGGCAAAGATTGGGTTGTGGGATGATGGAATCCTCCATAAAAGGGACTTTGAAACCTTATGCACACCGTGTGTTTGATAAAATGCTCAAATGAGCTAGAAACATGATCATCTTCCTAATAGTGGTTCAATTTGTTATATTTCTAAAATAGATTGAAGTTTCTAAGAATTTCGGAACGTTTTAGAGTTTAAGGAAGCTCAATTGAGGTATGTTGGCTAAACTCTTCTTTAAAAGTTGTAATTCTCATTATCCTTGTAAGTTCCGAGATGTTGATTATAAATCAAGTATTCCGATAAGTTTTGTGATGAAGGTATATGTTCAATTCGTATTTCAAATGCTCTTATCATATTGCATTATAAATTAAGGATGTGTCCCAAACTATGGATTACGTATCCACATGTTATAATTTCTGGTCGTGATTTATGTGAAAGGTATTATGCCAAGTTGTGTAGAGATTGTGATTGTGATACACCTCCACCCGCATACATTGGGGTGAGGCCGCATGACCGCTTTGTGTAGGGATTATGGTATAGATATTGTGATTGTGATACACCTCCACCCGCATATATATTGGGGTAAGGTAGCATGACTGCTTTCTGTTAGGATTATGATATTGTGGGACTGCACCTCCACCCACTTACATTGGGGTGAGGCGGTACGACCGCTTTGTGTATGGTTTTGGTATTGTTGTGGCACCACCACCTGCATACATTGGGGTGAGGCGGCATAGCCGCTTTGTGTTGGTATTGGTATCGTTGATGCATTTCCACCTGCATACATTGGGGTGAGGCAGCATAGCTGCTTTATGTAGGTTCTTGGTACTGTGGTTATACATCTACCCGCATACATTGAGGTGAGGCGGCAGAGCCGCTTGATTATAGTTGTGGTATTGTACGTACACCTCCACCTGCATACATCGGGTGAGGCGGTGGGGCCGCTTTGTGTGAAGATGGTTATATAGGATCTCATCTTAAATCCTATATATGTTGTTGATAGCTTTTAATAAGCTTTATATGGTTGAGACAGTTATCTATATTATTCTATTGCCGCACTGGTTCATCATAATTATCTTGTATTTCTAAATTCTTAAAGTGGTGTTTAGTTTTAATACTAGTACTATTCGACGGTACTAACGTCCCTTTTGTTGGGGCGCTGCATTTTTAATGGATGCAGGTGGTTCCACAGCAAGAGACTTTGATCAGTGATAGCAGTACACCTTCTTCCCAGTTGACTTGGTGAGCCCCACTTCATCCCTGGGTCATGTATCGTTTGATCTTTATGTATTATGGTTGAGGTATAGCCAGGGCCTTGTTGCCAACATTATCATTGTACTCTTCTTTATCTATTGAGGCTCTATAGACATAGTGTGGGTTGTGTGTTAGTATTGGGAAAGACAAACTATGTTATGTTGTTGTTGTATTACTTGTCCATTTGAGACTTTAAAAATGGTGAAACTTATGGTAAGAAATTGGTAACTACAGACACAACCACTTTATTATTTAATTAAGGAAAACATATATTCTCTTGATTCATGAATGAGTTTGGGTAGAAGAAATCTAACAGGCTTGCTCGATCGGGTTCACTCCGTTGAGCGCCGGTCACGCTCCACGGTTTTGGGGCGTGACACGGATTTAGGCCGCACCTGCAAAACCGCTAAAACAAGGGAGCCACAAGTGCGAGGTACCTGGCAGTGTTATAATTCGAAGGGTTTGAAGCTTTTCTCATTTTTAGACTTTGGAAGCTCGGTTGGAGGTGATTTTTGAGAGGCGTCTCACGAGATTTCTTGAGGTAAGCCAGTTTTGGTCATTTTTTTTATCTAATTATATTGATTACCCATTGAATTTCCCCCATAGATTTGATGTTTTGAGGTGAAAATTGGTGATTTTTGACTCATATATTGGAGAGTAATAATTGGAGATTTGAGTGACGATTTGGTGTCGGAACTTGATAATTTTGGTATGGTTGAACTAGTGGTTGAGTGGGTGTTCGAATTTTGTTAATTTTGTCAGATTCCGAGAAGTGGGCCCGGGGTTGACTTTTGAGTTGACTTTTTGACCTCAGTTAAATATGGTAGCTTTGTTAATTGGAATCTATTCCTATAACATTTGATGATAGTATTACGCTATTTTTTACTAGATTCGAGCCTTCCAGAGGCCGATATGCGAGGGAAGGGCTTGCTAGTGGAGTGATTTGATTTTCTTGAGGTAAGTATCTTATTTAAAATCAGATGAGGCACTATTTGCCTAAATTGTTATGATAGCTACGTGCTATTGGGTGCACAAGCGTGGGGATGAACCCATGTGCGGCCACCAGGGTTATTTGCTCATGTTAGGGTTGTGCTCGGGCTCTTATAAGCCTAGAATTGACTGTTAAGCTTCAAGCTATAATATTTTTCATATTTGTAACATTTTGTGTGAACTATTTAAGCCATGTTTGAGGCTACATAGAGGTTTAATCCCTAAATGAACTTGATAAATGTTTTTCAGTGAAGGCATGTGACCATGCCGGGCAGATTGTGTTGTTATGCCCTGTGACCATACCAGGCGGATTTGTGCGAATCCATATATTGATGTCATTGGCACGTGAGTTGTGCATGCATCATGTGAGTTGTCCATGCGGGTTCTATTATTAACACGTGAGTTGTTCGTGCAACGTGTGAGTTATCCGTGCAACGTGTGGATACGGATCCATCCCCCTAGGGTCACCCTCTCATGTTTCTCTCATAATGGTGTACACATGGTTATTGAGAATATTGATTAGTGGTTTGGAACGGATATGGAAAGTTGAGGGAATCTGGTCAAATGATGTGTTGGATTTTGCATTTCCTTGATCATTTATCTAATTTAACTAATTCTCTCATAATGGTGTACACATGGTTATTGAGAATATTGATTAGTGGTTTGGAACGGATATGGAAAGTTGAGGGAATCTGGTCAAATGATGTGTTGGATTTTGCATTTCCTTGATCATTTATCTGATTTAACTACATATCACCTCTATATGCCATGTTATTGTCTGGGCAGAGTAATTGAGAAACTACACACATACACACACCGATGTTTCCTCTCTAAACTTGATGATTTAGTTTTCAACATTGTTTTATACCGATTTAAGAGATAAAACTACTCAGGTGATAGCTAGTATCATTAATAATTTGTGGTTCTTTTACATTGTTATGTTTATTTATGATACTTATTAAGTACACTAGGTCAGTTGTACTCATACTACACTCTGCACTTCGTGTGCAGATCCAGGTGCTTCTGGGCACGGCGATTGTTAGCTTCAGAGCTTTATCTATTTGGAGACGATCGAGGTAGTTGCCTTGGCGTCCACAGAACTTGACTATCCTTCTTTTCAGTTATTTGCACTGATCTACCTTTCTAGATAGTGTTTTTAGCAATCACACTATGTTGTATTGATTTGCAGTATTTTCTTATCAGTTATTATGAGATTTTCACTATTAAGCTTATTTCATTATGTTTCAATTTAAAGATGCGTGGTTATTTATGAATGTCGACTTGCCTATTATTGCGATAGGCGCCATCATGACATGTGAGATTTTGGGTCGTGACAAGTTGGTATCAAAGCCAAGATTACATAGGTCTTGGAGTCATGAGCAAGTTTAGTAGACTCTTGCGAATCAGTACAGAGACGTCTGTACTTATCTTTGAGAGGTTGTCGAACCCTTGGGAAAATATCACTTTCTTATGTTCTTGTCATGAGGATTTGTTGATTTCGGAAACTAAACTTCTGTTGTTCTATTCTCTCACAGACGGCCACCAGTATCACCAGCTAGGGCCATGAGAGGTTGGGGTCGTGGTAGAGGCCGAGGTGCAGCTCATACAGCAGCTAGAGTAGCAATTGTAGACCCACCAGTTGCTCCAGCTTAGGAGCAGATTCCAGATGTAGTTGAGCCGGTGGGACCAGCTCAGGCAGCAGTTGTGCCCATTGTGATTCCAGGCCTTCAGGAGGCTCTGGCACAAATATTGAGTGTTTGCACTAGCCTTGCTCAGGCGGTTTCAGTTTAGGCTGCACCAGCCACTTCTCAAGCCGGGGTATGTGCTCAGACTCCCGCCGCCCGTACTCCAGAGCAGGTGCTATAGGGACTCCAGACACCAGGGGTACAACCAGTCCAGCCAGTTGCAGTTGCTCAGGCCTAGGCGGGTCCCATTATAAGTGATGAGGAGCATAAGAGACAAGAGAGGTTTGGGAGGCTTAAGCCTCCATCATTCAGTGGGGCTGAGTTAGAGGACGCTCAGCACTTCTTAGATAGGTGCCAGTGGATTCTTCGCACAAAGGGTATTTTGGAGACTAGTGAGGTCTCATTTACTAATTTTCAGTTGACGGGGGCAGCCTTCAGATGGTGAGAGGCCTTTGAGCGGAGCAGGCTAGCCGGTGCTGCACCACATTCATCGCATGAGTTATCCGTCTCTTCTTGGAGAGGTTTGTGCCACTGACCTGTAGGGAGGAGTTATGTAGGCAGTTTGAGTAGCTATGTCAGGAGCGTATGTCCATGACCCAGTACGGGATGAGATTCTCAGAGTTGGCTCGTAACGCGATCTGGTTGGTTTCCACTGAGAGGGAGAGGATTAGGAGGTTCATTGATTGCCACAGCTATAGGCTGCATTTTATTATAACTTGAGAGAATGCATCAGGTGATAGGTTCCACAAGGTGGCTGATATTACTCGGCGGCTAGATCTGATCCGTAGTTAGGAGCGTGAGGAGATGGAGGCCAAGAGGCCTCATGATTCGAGAGGTTTCTGTGGTGTATCATCTAGAGAGCAGTCCCACCACAACATGTGCATTAGTTAGCCATGATTCTTCATGGTGCATCAGTTAGCCATGGGTGTTACCAATGCATATTCTTACCATGCTTCGTCTTCACAGGCTTCTACAGGCAGTTCCTTGGGTTATCAGGAGCAGTAGCTCTGTTAGAGGAGGGTTTGTTTCGAGTGAGGGGACATGAGTCATCTTAAAAGGGATTGCCCTAGACTATTAAGTAGGGTTCCATAGTAGACTTCTCGGCCGATGATACCAGCACTAGCAGCTACACCACCTTCTCAACTAGCCCGGGGTGGGGCTCAGGCAGCTAGAGGTTGCCCTAGAGGGGGAGGCCGATCAGGTGGCAGCCAGGCTTGATTCTATGTTATCACTGCCAGGCCAGAGGCCGTTGCTTTAAATGTAGTGATCACAGGGCCATGGGGATGCTTCCACAATATTTTACCCTGGTTCTACTCATTCATATGATCATCCTATTTTACTCATTATTAGGATATGCCCATGAGTCCTTAGTTTCGCTTGTTTATGTACCTAGGCTGGTGGGCGATACGATTCTTGTGGACTGTGTGTATCGGTCATGTGTGGTGACCATGCTTTGTTTGCCTCACCGGAAAATCAGGGTACTCATTAGCCTCGATTTTACATTTATACAGATAGTCCTCTCGTTTCTCAGAGAGTAGGTTTGCCGAAACAATGGGAAACGATAAATGTTCTCTGATTCCTTCCTCCGTATGTTACGATGAAGGAGCCGAAATGTCCCATCAGTCGCGTCGTTCTGACTTTGAACATGTGTCAATCATCGGCTGGTTGCCCCCGAATGCAAAGCGTCGCCTACTTTCTTATAAAAGCTTCCATCTTTTGGTCTTTTTCTACTTTTCGACCAAGATATTACCTTTAAGATTCCCAGCTATCATCAACTTCTTTCAAACATTCATACCTTCATCTTTTGATCTTCAAATGTTCATAATAGTTCTTAGATTCTTGCCCAGATCTTCTAAAATTCTTCATATCCCGTTGTTCAGACTTGATACTTGTTCTTCCAAACCTCTATACTTCTTTTTCAAATCTTCAAATTTTACCAGCCAATAATGGCTAAAGCTTCCAAGTTAGTTTCCCGACAGGCTGCCTATTCATCTTCACAACCGGCCGCTGGTACTGAGGCGGTTGATCCTGAAATATTTGTCCTTGAGGCAGTTGCTCCCATCGTGGCTGCCGCCGAACTAGCTCCTGAGCCCCCTCTGAAAATGTTTATTCCCGGGTGTTGTTCTATTGCGGATAACTTCAAGGTTAGGAAACCCTCGTCCAAGTAGGACCGGGGTGAAGGAGCATCAAGTACATATGCTCCGTGACCACAGACGTAATCCCCGTGGTCCGACAAGACTGTAATTGGGAAGGTAAGGATGTGGTAGTCCTCGGGCCCGAGAACGCTATTACTACCCACGTGGAAGGGTACTTAAGTGTTTACACTTACCCCTTCACGTTGGGCCAGGTGGACCCAGTTGTTTTAGATTTTTCTAAGAGATACGAGGTGTGCCTCGAGCAAATCCACAATCTCTGTGGAGGATCGTGATCCTCCTTCGCTACTTCATGAATAAGACTGAATCTCGTTGGTTCACCATCAATCATCTGCTCCATTTATACAGTGCCCGAATCTTTCGAGGGGGACTAATTAAGCTTACTCATCGGGCCAACAAGGCCCCCTTTTCGAGCATTGATGTCATACTTCAAGCACTCATGGTGCAAGTTGTCGAAGGGTCGATGGGATGCCCATTCTCATGGTAAGGTTCCCCCTCAAATAGTTGTTATCATGTCCTTAGCTCACAGCATACTAACTTATCTTCTCTCCTTTCTCTTTTTTTTATATAGGTTTGCCTATGACCACCGAGCTTAAGCCTTTTGGAAAGGGACGAAGACGCGTCCGTTGATCCCTCCATTACGGGATAGCCCGGGGCTGCCGCGGGGGAAAAACAAAAAGGAAAAGAAAACCTTCGGGCTCCCTGGGCCCTTGGGTGAAACCAAAGAAGAGGGTGGCTCGCAAGACCAGGAAGAGCACCAGCTCACGGGTGCCAGACTTGTATTAGCTTCTCCGGCTCAGAGATGAGCCGGAAGAAGACGATATTTTCATCGCCCATGGATCGACCCCTCCCAGAGAGAAGGAGGTAACCGAAGGGGAGACTCGTGGCGCCGACATCCCTCAGACTCGAGAGGTCAATATGGAGACTGTGAGGTGGGACCCCCCCCCCCCCCCGGGACGCCGACTACACTCCGAAGGAAGCGCCCGGTATAATATAAATTTCGGGGATGCCCTCCTACACCGATTCCATGTTCGAGGAGGCCCAAGCAGGGAAGGAGAAGTCCAATTAAGCCCAAAACTGGTTAATCAATTCCTAGCTCTTAGTGTGGACCCCGATCTCAAGAGATCGGTTATCCTCACTGTTCTGGAGGATGCCTGGGTTTTATCCGCTCCTGTGGCAGTAGCCAGTTACATCCGATGCCTGGTGACTGGGGAGGACCAGGCAAAAATGAACGAGGTGGACGTGCCGTATCTTTTTAATGGAGCGTGGTAGGCGCTGAACCAGGTAAGGCATCATTATGTCCTTTTGACTTTCTTTATTTTGCAGGCCTCGATACTTCATCATGAAAGCTACCTCCGGTACCTCATCCTGGTCAACCAACTCGAGCTTGATCTCAAGGAGCAGGCTCAGAAAAGAGATACGTACAAGCTCCTCACCGAGCAACAAGGCGGTTTCATTAAGGACCTTTAGGCCGAGCTAGATAGGGCTCAGTAAGAAGCATCGGTCCTGAGGCTGGAGCATGCCGACTTGGTTGAAAAGGTAATGGTCTTTGAAGTTAGAAACGAGTAACTAGTCATAGTGGTTAACGACAAAACCTCGCAAGTCCAATAGAAGATCGACCAATTCGATAAACTCCGAAAGGAGATGGACAAGATCCAAGTCATGGACGATGGGTGGAAGAGCAAGATGGATCTGCTAGCATCCGAGAAGGAAACCGCCCATGCAAAGCTATCTTCAGTGGAGGTTTATATTTGGGTGGCGAAGGAGAAAGCTAATAAACGAGCTCAGCTAAATGAAGATCTCCGAGCACAGCTGTGCTCGGCCGCCGCAGAACGGGATGACCTTGGTAAAGAGCTTGAAGAAATAAAAGGTCGATGTCAAAGTTGGAGACAACCTCTGCCAATGCTGAAGAGATGATGGCTCAATACAAGGCCATTGTCGAAGCAGCCGAGGCCCACTTGAAGACCAATGCCGAATATGTGAGGTGGCTATATTGAAAGGAGACCCTCAAAGAGATATATGCCTGAGGCTTCAACCTGTCAGCCGATATCGAGGAGGCTAAAAGCCTTGAGGCCGAGGCGAAGAAACTATCTGAGCTTGAAGGTGCGGAGGAATCCGAAGGATCCGAAGGCCCCGATGGTTCTAGTGATGAATCGGGCTCCGGTGAAGATCATGAGTAAATGACTTAGAATTATTTTGTTTTTGTGTCGTGTACATATTTTTTGTTCATTTTGTGGCCGTTTTTGTTAGGCCTTTGTAAAGATATTCCGGAATATATAAAATTTCCCCTTTTGGCAATTTCAACTTTTTTAGCATCTTTTCACAATTTATATTCTTGCTAATATTTCTGATTCCTTATCATAGAATCAAATGTAGTAATAAGTCATTATTTTTTCGGAGGTCCAAACAGAACTTGACTTCGATGCAATTTTTTATTTGCTCGAAGTTTTGAAAACTGGGAGTGACCGGAAGTTTTCCAAAAATGCTTAAGTATTCTTAGATGATGCTTTTGATGAAAGTAACCTTTTGGCAAGTTTTGAATTTTTATTGAAGGCCTTTTGTTTTGATTATGGGCTTCGGATATCTCCGAGCTATTTTTTAGGGCGGTCGTAGCCTTTTAGGTTTAGGCACTACCTAATAAGTTTTGTGCCTCCGGGTTTTGGTAACCCAAGTTGTCCGCACTTATTTCGGATGACAGTCCCCGACTGGGGGTAGCCCTAGGGCTCGGATAGGGGTAGGCCTTGGGCTTGATAGTCCCCGAACAGGGATAGCCCTTAGGCTTGATGCTTTAAAAGGCAAAAATATGTAATACCAAGGTGGAAACTTTCTTTCATTTCTGTGTGTAAAAGCTTGTATTATGTCTAAGGTGGCATACGCGAGCACGATTCACTTGACTGTTTGGCCCTTACAATAAATCCTAATCACCGACCCTAGGCTGTTCGAGTATAAAGTTTCCTTATTTCCTTGCTAAGAAGCTTAACGCGATGGTGAGGGCCCCCAGTATTCGAGGTCGATCTTGAGAGGGATCGGATACTGTTGATACGATCATTGATTCTGATTTAAAACTGGTCTTCAAATCTAAGTTAGCACGATTTACTGTTGCCTCGTTAAAAACCTTCCCGAAAAACCTATTTGGGACAAAACTGGTTCAAGGGAAAAAGAGTGCAACACGTGCTTTCAGACCTAATAGTCATATTCTCCTTTGGTTATTGCTTGCATGTGTTAGTCTGATTCGTAATGTTATAAAATGGTAAATGAGATTGTATCTTACCAGTAGTACCGCTTTAAGTGCGTCACGTTCGAGTTGTTTTGTAACTGTGCACCATTTCTCGCTTTGAGTTTGTACTAGCCCTTACTGGTAATCCCGATGACTCGATACGGTCCTTCCTAATTCGGCCCCAGCTTCCCCTCATTCAGGTTCCAGGTGTGCAACGATATTTTTCTTAACTCCAAGTCCCCATTATTGAAGTGTCGGAGGTTGGATCTTCGGTTGTAATACCTTTCTATCCGTTGTTTCTGGGAGGCTAGCCGGACTAGGGCGGCCTCGCGCCTTTCATCCAATAGTTCCAGGCTCGTGCTCATTGCCTCACTGTTGGATTCTTCGGTCGTATATCGGAACCTGAGGCTCGGTTCTCCCACTTCGGCCGGAATTAGTGCTTCGGTACCATAGACTAGTGAAAACAGAGTGGCCTCGTTACTAGATTTCAAGGTTGTACTTTATGCCCCCAAGACTTCGGGTAGAATTTCCTTCCATTTCCCTTTAGCATCGGTCAACCTCTTCTTTAGGTTTTGAAGTATGGTATTGTTTGTTGACTCCACATGTCTGTTCCCACTAGGGTGATAGGGTGTTGACAAGGTCATTTAATCTTGTGATCTTCAAAAATATTATTCACCTTGCTGCCGATGAACTGCTTCCCGTTATCACACATTATCTCTGCTGGTATCCCGAATCGGCATATTATGTGGTCCCAAATGAAGTCAACAACTTCGTTTTACCGGACCTTCTCGAACGCTTGATCTTCGACCCACATAGAAAAATAATCGGTCATAAACAGTATGAATTGAGCCATACCAGATGCCCATGGTAGGGGATCGACAATGTCCATTACCTACTTCATGACGACCAATGTGACAAGACCGAATGTAGTAGTTCTCCGGGTTGATGGATCATTGGTGCATTTCTTTGATAGCCGTCGCATCTTCATACAAAGTCCTTTGCATCATTCTCCATGTCGATCTAGTAATAGCCAGTCCTGATTATCTTACGAACCAAAGATTCTGCCCCTGAATGGTTTCCGTAGGTGCCTTCGTGAATTTCTATCAAAACATATTCGATATCTCCCGGTCCCAAGCATATGGCGAGTGGGCCGTCGAATGTTCTTCTGAATAGAGTCCCTTCGGACAGGCTGAACTTGGCTGCCTTCATGCGTAAAACTCTTTATTCTTTAGGATCCGAGGGCAACTTCCCAGTCTTCAAATAGTCTATGTATTTGTTTCTCCAATCCCAAGTTAAACTTGTAATGTTTATTTCGGCATGGCCTTCCTCCACTACCGATTTCATGAGTTGTACGACCGTCCCTGAGCTGAATTCATCATCATCAACCGACGACCCCAAGTTAGCCAGAGCATCGGCCTCGTAATTTTGATCTCGTGGTACGTGTTTTAGGGTACCACGAGATCGGCCTTGCATTGACGCAATGTTACCTGCAATTTGTTTAAATACCTTCGCATTGGTTCCTCCTTTACTTCGAACGTCCCATTGACTTGATTTACCATAAGAAGGGAGTCGCACTTGGCTTCGACCACCTTGGCCCCAAGGCTTTAAGACAATTTGAGACCTACAATCATGGCCCCATACTCGGCCTCATTGTTGGTCAATTTCACAATTCTAATAGACTACCTAACTACATTACCCGTAGGCGGCTTCAACACGATGCCGAGTCCGAACCCTTTTGCGTTTGAGGCACCATTCGTAAGGAGGGTCTAGACCCCCGAGGAAGTCCCCGAGGTTAACAACAATTCCTTTTCGACTTCGGGTATTAAGGACGGCGTAAAGTCGGCCACGAAGTCTACCAAGATTTGTGATTTGATGGCAGTTTGAGGTCGATATTCGATATCATACCCGCTAATTTCTATGGCACATTTGGCCAACCAGCCTGAGAGCTTGGGTTTGTGCATTATGTTCCTTAGTGGGTAAGAAGTTACGACACATATGGGGTGGCATTGAAAATACGGCTTTAATTTTTTGGAGGCGCTTAGCAAAGCGAGCGCCACATTTTGCAAGTGAGGATACCTTCTTTCGACCTCGCCTAGAGTTTTACTAACATAATAGATAGGAAATTGCCTACCTTTCTCTTCCCGGACTAGGACTCCACTTACTGCTACCTCGGATACCGCCAAGTACAGGTACAACTGCTCATCCGCCTTCGGAGTATGGAGCAAGGGTTGACTCGAAAGGTACCATTTGAGTTCTTCCAAACCTTGTTGGCATTCCGGGGTCCAAGAAAAGTTATTCTTCATTTTCAATAATGAGAAGAACTGATGGCTCTTATCGGAAGACCTCGATTTGAACCGGCCCAGGGTAGCTATGCGCTCGGTTAGCCTCTAAACGGCCTTCACACTGTCCACCACATTGATGTCTTCTATAGCTTGGATTTTATCGGGATTGATCTCAATCCCTCGATTGGACACCACGAATCCAAGAAACTTCCCGGATCCGACCCCGAATGCGCATTTCTCCAGGTTTAGCTTCATATTGTATCTCTTCAGTATGTCAAAGGTTTCTTGCAAATTTTTCAAATGGTCTTTTGCTCGCAGGGACTTAACTAACATGTCATTAATATAAACTTCCATTAATTTTCCTATTTGTTCTTCGAACATCCAGTTTACTAGGCGTTGATAAGTGGCAACGACGTTCTTTAGTCCGAACAACATTATGTTATAACAATAGGTGCCAAATTTAGTGATAAAGGATGTTTTTTCTTGATCACCCGGGTCCATTCGGATTTGGTTGTACCCGGAATAGGCATCGAGAAACCTGAGTATCTCATCCCCGGCCATCGCATCGATCATGCGATCGATGTTAGGCAAACGAAAAGAGTCCTTGGGGCATGCCTTTTTCAAGTCTTTATAATCTACGCATATTCTAAATTTATTCCCCTTTTTAGGCAGTACTACTATGTTAGCCAACCAATCCGGGTACTTAACTTCTCGAACGGAACCTATTTTAAGGAGCTTGGGTACCTCATCTTTGATGAATACGTGCTTGACTTCGGACTGAGGTCTCCTCTTCTGTTTAACCGGGTGGAACTTCGAATCCAAGCTCATCTTATGAGTGGTTATTTCTGGCGGGATCCCTGTCATATCATGATGGGACCAAGCAAAACAATCTATTTTAGCTATAAGGAATTTAATGCGTTTTTCCCTGAGCTTGGGAGTTAACCCCGTGCCTAGATATACCTTCCCATCGGGCAAGTGTTCGATCAATATGACTTGCTCCAGCTCCTCGACCATTGATTTTATGGCATCGGAATCATCAGGGGTGATGAATGACCTGGGAACTCCTTAAGAATCATCCTCGCCTGCTTCTTGCTTCGCTGATTCGGTCGGGGATGGCGTCGGTGATTCCTATATAGTTTCTTCCTTCTAACTGGCTCCATGTTCTTTGATGTCGAGAGTGCAAACATCGGGATCATCTCATCGACTGTAAGCATTTCTTTTGCGACCGGCTGCTCTTCCTAAACTGTCTTGATCCCTCCCGATGTGGGGAACTTCTGTGTCTGGTGTAGTGTCGAGGGTACTTCCCTTATGTTGTGAATCTACGGAAGGGTTATCTCCCATTTAGTAGTTTCACATGTTATGTTGAATCCGTTTAAAACCTGGACTGTAGGCACTATTTGGTCTTGTAGGCCCAACTGCTCTATGACCCTTGATCTGATGATATTGGCCGAGCTACCTGGATCAATTAACATACGCTTAACTCGAGATATATTTATGAGTACAGATATTACCACTGCATCATTATGCGGTTGCATGATGCCTTCAGCATCCTCATCGTTGAAAGAAATAGTCCCCTCCGGTATATAATCTCGGGTTCATTTTTCCCTTGTGA
This sequence comes from Nicotiana tabacum, assembly GCF_000715075.1. Classification (NCBI taxonomy): domain Eukaryota; kingdom Viridiplantae; phylum Streptophyta; class Magnoliopsida; order Solanales; family Solanaceae; genus Nicotiana; species Nicotiana tabacum. Next base: position 65,690,280 of record NC_134092.1, read on the forward strand.
TGGAAAGCTTAGTGCGGTTTAACACTGGCCCAAGGGGGACTTCGACTCCACCAATGATCATGTTGATGATGTGCTAAGGTTCCTCTTTTTTGGTTTGTTTGTTGGAGTCCTTATTCCTGAAGTGGTTTTGTCACGCCCCGAAATCGTGGAGCGCGACCGGCTCTCAACCGAGTAAACCCAGTCGAGCAAGCCTAATTTACATTAACCTCTCATCATTACTCATGCACGATTTACCATAACATAATAAAATCTTGACTTTCATATTAAATATACTTAGCTCAATGGCCCATATTTTCTTTCTCGTGGTGGGTACACAACTATATAAATAACTGTAAATACTGTGAACATAAATATATGACAAAACTTAAATCTCTAATTACATGACCCACAGTGTACATGGAGCTTCTATGATAATGGATACCTATATACATAAAATGAACTAGACCCAAACACCCATTAGAACTGTAGCGGGCTCACCATAAGCTGAGTAGTGAAGAAGATCCCTATCAAAGGTCCATATCATCCTGTAGAAGTATACCTGCATCCATTAAAAGATGCAGCGCCCCCGACAAAAAGGGACGTTAGCACTGTCGAATAGCACTAGTATGTATAGTAAAAAAATCCTCTTTCAAAATAGAATGCCCATATCAAAAAAGGCAACACATAGAAACAAATAGCCACAATCCACAATATCCGAATGTCTAGTTAAAAACATGATAATTTTCCAAAATACGAACTTTATATATGATTTTGTTTGGGAGATCATTAACACTGATATACCACTGATCATAATATCACTATTCACAAATACCAATGTTCACAATACCAGTGTTCACAATACCGATGTTCACAATACTAGTGTTCACATATTATATCGTACACATATGCGTCTCATAGACCGTTCACAGTGTTCTCTTACACAATACAAGTACACATATTCAAGGGCTTAGAAATTCGACATGAATACGATGAATCATAGCAACAATAAATGGGCTTAGATAGCCGTCAACGTCAAGAAAATTTATTTAGAGCTTCCAATAACATTTATAGAAACTCAGTCAGGGATCCTCTATAACCACCTTCACACAAAGCGGCGATGTCGCCTCACCCCAACATAAACGGGTGGAGGTGTATCACGATACCACAATCTCTACACAAAGCGGTCATACTGCCTCACCCCAATACATGCAGGTGGAAGTGTATCACAATACCACAATCCCACCACAAAGCGGCTCTACCGCCTCACCCCAATATATACGGGGGGAAGTATATTACAATACCAGAATCCCAACACAAAGCGGCCCTACCGCCTCACACCAATATATGCAGGTGGAAGTATATTACAATACAAGAATCCCAACAAAAAGCAGCCCTACTGCCTCACCCCAATATATGCGGGTGTAAGTACATCACAATACCAGAATCCCAACACAAAGCGGCCATGCCGCCTCACCCCAATATATGCGGGTGGAGGTGTATTCCACAATACCACAATCCATACACAAAGCGGTCCTACCGCCTAACCCCAATATTTGTGGGTGGAGGTATATCACAATACCACAATCCCAACACAAAGCGGCCCTACCGCCTCACCCCAATATATGCGGGTGGAAGTATATCACAATACCACAATCCCAACACAAAGCGGCCCTACCGCCTCACCCCAATATATGCGGGTTGGAAGTATATCACAATACCACAATCCCAACACAAAGCGGCCCTACCGCCTCACCCCAATATATGCGGGTGGAAGTATATCACAATACTAGAATCCCAACACAAAGCGGTCCTACCGCCTCACCCCAATATATGCGGGTGGAAGTATATCACAATACCAGAATCCTAACACAGAGCGGCCCTACCGCCTCACCCCAATATATGCGGGTGGAAGTATATCACAATACCAGAATCCCAACACAAAGCGGCCATGCCGCCTCACCCCAATATATGCGGGTGGAGGTGTATTCCACAATATCACAATCCCTACACAAAGCGGTCCTACCGCCTCACCCCAATATATGTGGGTGGAGGTGTATCACAATACCACAATCCCAACACAAAGCGGCCCTACCGCCTCACCCCAATATATGCGGGTGGAAGTATATTACAATACCAGAATCCCAACACAAAGCGGCCCTACCGCCTCACCCCAATATATGCGGGTGGAAGTATATTACAATACCAGAATCCCTACACAAAGCGGTCCTACTGCCTCACCCCAATATATGCGGGTGGAGGTGTATTCCATAATACCACAATTCCTGCACAAAGACGTCCTACCGCCTCACCCCAATATATGTTGGTGGAGGTGTATCACAATACCACAATCGCAACACAAAGCGGCCCTACCGCCTCACCCCAATATATGCGGGTGGAAGTATATCACAATACCAGAATACCAACACAAATATATGCGGGTGGAAGGATATTATAATACAAGAATCCCAACACAAAGTGGCCCTACCGCCTCACCCCAATATATATGGGTGGAAGTATATCACAATACCAGAATCCTAACACAAAGCGGCCATGCCGCCTCACCCCAATATATGCGGGTGGAGGTGTATTCCACATTACCACAATCCCTACACAAAGCGGTCCTACCGCCTCACCCCAATATATGTGGGTGGAGGTATATTACAATACCAGAATCCCAACACAAAGCGGCCCTACCGCCTCACCCCAATATATGCGGGTGGAAGTATATTACAATACCAGAATCCCAACACAAAGCGGCCCTACCGCCTCACTCCAATATATGCGGGTGGAAGTATATCCTAATACCAGAATCCCAACACAAAGCGGTCATGCCGCCTCACCCCAATATATACGAGTGGAGGTGTATTCCACAGTACCACAATCCCTACACAAAGCGATCCTACCGCCTCACCCCAATATATGCGGGTGGAGGTGTATTCCACAATACCACAATCCCTACACAAAGCGGTCCTACCGCCTCACCCCAATATATGTGGGTGGAGGTGTATCACAATACCATAATCCCAATACAAAGCGACCCTACCGCCTCACCCTAACATATGCGGGTGGAAGTATATTACAATACCAGAATCCCAACATAAAGCGGCCTTACCGCTCACCCCAATATATGCGGGTGAAAGTATACCACAATACCAGAATCCCAACAAAAAGCGGCCCTACCGCCTCACCCCAATATATGCGGGTGGAAGTATATCACAATACCAGAATCCCAACACAAAGCGGCCCTACCGCCTCACCCCAATATATGCGGGTGGAGGTGTATTCCACAATACCACAATCCCTACACAAAGCGGTCCTACCGCCTCACCCCAATATATGTGGGTGGAGGTGTATCACAATACCATAATCCCAACACAAAGCGGCCCTAGCGCCTCACCCCAATATATGCGGGTGGAAGTATATTTCAATACCAGAATCCCAACACCAAGCGGCCCTACCGCCTCACCCCAATATATGCGGGTGGAAGTATATCCTAATACCAGAATCCCAACACAAAGCGGCCATGCCGCCTCACCCTAATATATGCGGGTGGAGGTGTATTCCACAATACCACAATCCCTACACAAAGCGGTCCTACCGCCTCACCCCAATATATGTGGGTGGAGGTGTATCACAATACCATAATCCCAACACAAAGCGGCCCTACCGCCTCACCCCAATATATGCGGGTGGAAGTATATCACAATACCAGAATCCCAACACAAAGTGGCCTTACCGCCTCACTCCAATATATGTGGGTGGAAGTATATCACAATACTAGAATCCCAACACAAAGTGGCCCTACCGCCTCACCCCAATATATGCGGGTGGAAGTATATCACAATACCAGAATTCCAACACAAAGCGGCCCTACCGCCTCACCCCCAATATATGGAGGTGGAGGTGTATCATAATACCACAATTCCTACACAAAGCGGTCCTACTGCCTCACCCCAATATATGCGGGTGTAGGTGTATTCCACAATACCACAATCCCTACACAAAGCGGTCCTACCGCCTCACCCCAATATATGTGGGTGGAGGTGTATTACAATAGCACTATCCCAACACAAAGCGGCCCAACTGACTCACCCCAATATATACGGGTGGAAGTATATTCCATAATACCACAATTCTTACACAAAGCGGTCCTACCGCCTTACCCTAAATATATGCGGGTGGAGGTGTATTCCATAATACCACAATCCTTACACAAAGCGGTCCTTGCTGCCTCACCCCAATATATGTGGGTGGAGGTGTATTCCATAATACCACAATCCCTACACAAAGCGGTCCTACCGCCTCACCCCAATATATGCGGGTGGAGGTGTATTCCATAATACCACAATCCCTACACAAAGCGGTCCTACCGCCTCACCCCAATATATGCGGGTGGAGGTGTATTCCATAATACCACAATCCCTACACAAAGCGGTCCTACCGCCTCACCCCAATATATTGCGGGTGGAGGTGTATTCCACAATACCACAATCCCTACACAAAGCGGTCCTACCGCCTCACCCCAATATATGCAGGTGGAGGTGTATCACAATCACAATAGCATATATAAACTCAAAGCAACAGAGTTTGTCATTACATTTAACGTCATAATTACTCATATCATTGAAATATTTCATGTTCATGTTCATGCTCATCATGGAGAAACATAACTCATTACATTAACGCATGCATGGTAAGTCAATAAGTCGATTTCAATGGCACATGGGCCCAATTCCTTTTCTAAAGGTTCATCGTCATTTATCAATGGACATCATCCTTCCATCTTATTATTCACTCCCTTGACCTCTTGAGGTAATTATCTAAGTTCATGACTCTTGGGGACTTAACAATCAAAGTCATTTACATATATTATTTCATTGGCTCTCTTGGCCATACACAAGATTCTTCTTTCATGGCACAATGGCCGTATTTCATATTCCACACTTTCACCCCTTTCAGTTTCAAAGATCACCATCAAATATCAACATGTAGAATATTTCAGAAATCATATACTTCAAATCCATTTGAAATGGAAATTTCAAACACAAATGGTTTCTTCCCAAAGAATGAGGCATACCAACCAGCAATTGAAACACACATCAAAAATCATAAACAATCAATACACCATTTACTCTTGCAATACTCTTCCCTAGAAATGACAATGTACAATTTCAACACATGAGTATATAGAACTCAAATCACCCTGAATATATTTATAAAGCAATGCATTAGCTAAAGCAGCCACTTATGGGCATGAATTGAGTACAAAAGCTTTTAGGAAATTCTATTTTCGAAGTCCTTTTTAAACAATTGAGTCGAGTCTCATTTCATATTCTTTATCACATCCTCTCAAATCATTTACGCTACTAGCCACAATCATAACTTAAATTCTTGGCACGTTGGCCACACTATATATCCCCAATTCACTTATTTCACTTCCTACCATCTTTATAGATTATCAACAATAAGACATTTACAAATCAATACTTTAGGTACACCTATGAGCAATTAGAAGTCTTAGGAATATTAGGATTTTCTCACACAGTATGGCCTCATAACCTTCATTTGGAACACGACTCAAAGACATAGCATTTTAATACACATATAATTCTTGAACACATTCCCAAAGGGTAACATAATGTGATAGGAATAATCGGGACAAGTTTTTTTGATTACACAATTCTCATCACTTTGCTTATTCGGGACAATCGAATTTACTGGGAACAACTCAGAACATAGAATAAGGAACTTGAGACAAACATACTTGGAACTTACGGGAACATCATGGAATTCGATTCCAAGAGAGAAAGTTTAGCCAACATACCTTGGTTTGAGCTTTCCTTAAATTACTACAACGTTCTGGAAATTCTAGCAATCTCAGTCTATTTTGAGACATAACAAAATTGAACCATTATTAGGAAGATATTCATGGTCTCGGCTCATTTGAGCATTTTATCTAACAATATATGTGCAAATTGGTTACAAGATTCTTCCACAAAATTTTTTTCACTTCACAACCCAATCTTTACCCATTTGAGCTCAACAATCTCCCCATAAAACTTATTGGTACATGAATGTATAAATAATACTCTCACACCCAAGAATTATACTCCAGATCAACCATCTTTTACCCAAATTCGAAATTAAAAACTAGGGTATGGAACCTTACCTCTTAGATGAAGAACTTGAGGGATTTCTTGTTGGATTTCAAGGCTTGGACAAAATCTTGATGAACAAAGCACTTGAGCTTCTTCCTCTCTTTAGAACACTCTCACTTCTCTCTAAAAATATCAGATTTTTGCTCCAAAATGAGCTTCAAGGCTTATTTATCGAAGTTGGGTCGGGTTATAACAATAGAAGAATAGATACTCCAAAAATTTAGGACCAGGCTATAGACCTGGCCTCGCCAGGCTAAAGCCGGGTTAATCCTGGCTTTTGGCTGGCCTCGCCAGGCTAAAGCCTGGTATTACACCTGGCCTCGCCAGGCTAAAGCCTGGTCTTACACCTGGCCTTGCGAGCTCTGTAGCGAGCTACAAGACAGCCTTTGGGTATTTGATCATAACCTTTTGTAGGAATGTCCGAATGACGAACGGTTTGAAGCATTATAAACTAGACTCAAATGGCTTTAATTTGATAGGTAGATCACCTCACAAGTCGCTATAGTTTGGTATCGGCATACGTTTGAATAGGATCTTATGCGAATTGAGACATCCTTTCCACTTAATGTATCCTACTTGTTCCACAGGAATTCTTTCCATTCATAAAACTCCTTAATATGTTTCAACACACCTTAAACATATACTTTTCATTTCGAAATAATGTGGTTCTATCCCATGGGTCTCCTATAATACTCTAACACGCTATTCCCAAATACCGTTGGCGTACTTTAAAATATTAAATCATTAGAGAAATTTTCCGGGGCCTTACACCTGCCACCCAACTCCAGGTTACTCTCTCACCCTTACCCTATATGTATAAATCTAAGCCATTTAATGTTTTATTATTACTGTTCATCTTAATAATGGCCAACTCCCTAAACTTTCAGAAATTTTTCCCGAGTCTCCCCTGTAGTTGGGGCCTATCCACCTGGCAGAGAATCTCAGAAATCAATCCTAAGCAACATATAGATAATACCACATTGCACCATATACATGAAAACAACAACCATGGTTCTCTAGACCAACTCTATGACCTTGCTTACCTTGGTCGTATCCTTGACCTTTCCTTCCTCCATTACGAGGACAATTCGGCACCTCAAACATTATGCATGTTATGTGCATCATTCCTTTAATCCTTAGGCCTTTCTCATTTCATAGAAAAATATGCAAACATTCCTTGATGTTAACAAGGGAACTCTGAGACTAACTCGGAACCTTAACGCACGATGGATGATAGAAGAAGAGAAACATTTCCTAAATGTCGTTGTAGCCTCCCTATTATAAGTGTGGCCGGCAACACACAGATAAGAGGGACTCTACTGACACAGCTCCATGACACCTTAGGACTCATAAACCATGCTCTGATACCAAGTTTGTCATGCCCCAAAATTGTGGAGCGCGACCGGCGCTCAACCGAGTAAACCCAGTCGAGCAAGCCTAATTTACAATAACATCTCATCATTCATGCATGATTTACCATAACATAATAAAATCTTGACTTTCATATTAAATATACTTTGCTCAATGGCCCATATTGTCTTTCTCGTGGTGGGTACACAACTCTATAAATAGCTGTAAATACTGTGAACATAAATACATGTCAAAACTCAAATCTCTAATTAAATGACCCACAGTGTACATAGAGCTTCTATGACAATGGATACCAATATACATAAAACGAACTAGACCCAAACACCCACTAGAACTGTAGCGGGCTCACCATAAGCTGAGTAGTGAAGAAGATCCCTATCAAAGGTCCATATCATCCTGTAGAAGTATACCTGCATCCATTAAAAGATGCAGCGCCCCCAGCAAAAAGGGACGTTAGCACTGTCGAATAGCACTAGTATGTATAGTAAAAAAAATCTTCTTTCAAAATAGAATGCCCATATCAGAAAGGCAACACATAGAAACAAATAGTCACAATCCACAATATCCAAATGTCTAGTTAAAAACATGATAATTTTCCAAAATACGAACTTCATATACGATTTTGTTTGGGAGATCATTAACACCGATATACCACTATTCACAATATAACTATTCACAATACCAATGTTCACAATACCAGTGTTCACAATACTGGTGTTCACATATCATATCGTACACATATGCGTCTCATAGACCGTTCACAGTGTTCTCTTACACAATACAAGTACACATATTCAAGGGCTTAGAAATTCGACATTAATACGATAAATCATAGCAACAATAAATGGGCTAAGATAGCTGTCAACGTCAAAAAAATTTATTTAGAGCTTCCATTAACATTTATAGATACTCAGTCGGGGATCCTCTATAACCACCTTCACAAAAAGCGGCAATGTCGACTCACCCTGACATAAATGGGTGGAGGTGTATCACGATACCACAATCTCAACACAAAGCGGTCCTACCGCCTCACCCCAATACATGCGGGTGGAAGTGTATCACAATACCATAATCCCAACACAAAGTCGCTCTACCGCCTCATCCCAATATATGCGGGTGAAAGTATATTACAATACCAGAATCCCAACACAAAGCGGCCCTACCGCCCCACCCCAATATATGCGGGTAGAAGTATATCACAATACCAAAATCCCAACACAAAGAGGCCATGCCGCCCCGCCCCAATATATGCGGGTGGAGGTGTATTCCACAATACCACAATCCCTACACAAGGCGGTCCTACCTCCTCACCCCAATATATGTGGGTGGAGGTGCATCACAATACCACAATCCCAACACAAAGCGGCCTTACCGCCTCACCCCAATATATACGGGTGGAAGTATATTCAATAATACCACAATCCCTACACATAGCGGTCCTACCGCCTCACCCCATTATATGTGGGTGGAGGTATGTTCCATAATACCACAATCCCTACACAAAGCGGTCCTACTGCCTCACCCCAATATATGTGGGTGGAGGTGTATTTCACAATACCACAATCCCAACAGAAAGCGGCCCTACTACCTCACCCCAATATATGCAGGTGGAAGTATATGCCATAATACCACAATCCCTACACAAAGCGGTCCTACCGCCTCACCATAATATATGCTGGTGGAGGTGTATTCCTTAATACCACAATTCCTACACAAAGCGGTCCTACCGCCTCACCCCAATATATTCGGGTGGAGGTGTATTCCAAAATACCACAATCCCTACACAAAGCGGTCCTACCGCCGCACCCCAATATATGCGGGTGGAGGTGTATCACAATCACAATACCATATATAAACTCAAAGCGTATTGTTTGTCATTACAGTTAATGTCATAATTACTCATATCATTGGAATATTTCATGTTCAGGTTCATGCTCATCATGGAGAAACACAACTCATTACATTAGTGCATGCATGATAAGTCAATAAGTCGATTTCAATGGCACATGGGCCCAATTCCTTTTCTTAAGGTTCATCGTCATTTATCAATGGACATCTCCCTTCCATCTTATTATTCACTCCCTTGACCTCTTGAGGTAATTATCTAGGTTCATGACTCTTGGGGACTTAACAATCAAAGTCATTTACATATATTATTTCATTGGCTCTCTTGGCCATACACAAGATTCTTCTTTCATGGCATAATGGCCGTATTTCATATTCCACACTTTCACCACTTTCAATTTCAAAGATCACCATCAAATATCAACATGTAGAATACTTCAAAAATCATATATTTCAAATCCATTTGAAATGGAAACTTCAAACACAAATGGTTTCTTCCCAAAGAATGAGGCATACCGACCAGCAATTTAAACACACATCAAAAGTCATAAACAATCAATACACCATTTATTCTTCTAATACTCTTCCCCGGATATGACAATGTACAATTTCAACACATGAGTATATAGAACTCAAATCACCCTGAATATATTTATAAAGCAAAGCATTAGCTAAAGCAACCACTTATGGGCATGAATTGAGTACAAAAGCTTTTAGGAAATTCTATTTTCGAAGTCCTTTTTAAACAATTGAGTCGAGTCTCATTTCATATTCTTTATCACATCCTCTCAAATCATTTACACTAATAGCCACAATCATAACTTAAATTCTTGGCACGTTGGCCAGACTCTATATCCCCAATTCACTTATTTCTCTTCCAACCATCTTTATAGATTATCAACAATAAGACATTTACAAATCAATACTTTAGGTACACCTATGAGCAATTAGAAGTCTTAGGAATATTAGGATTTTCTCACACAATATGGCCTCATAACCTTCATTTGGAACACGACTCAAAGACATAGCATTTTAATACACATATTATTCTTGAACACATTCTCAAAGGGTAACATAATGTGATAGGAATATTCGGGATAAGTTTTGATTACACAATTCTCATCACTTTGCTTATTCGGGACAATTGAATTTACTGGGAACAACTCAGAACATAGAATAAGGAACTTGAGACAAACATACTTGGAACTTACGGGAACATCATGGAATTCGATTCCAAGAGAGAAAGTATAGCCAACGTACCTTGCTTTGAGCTTTCCTTAAATTACTACAACATTCTGGAAATTCTATCAATCCCAATCTATTTTGAGACATAACAAAATTTAACCATTATTAGGAAGATATTCATGGTCTCAGCTCATTTGAGCATTTTATCTAACAATATATGTGCAAATTGGTTACAAGATTCTTCCACAAGATTTCTTTCACTTCACAACCCAATCTTTACCCATTTGAGCTCAACAATCTCCCCATAAAACTTATTGGTATATGAATGTATAAATAATACTCTCACACCCAAGAATCATACTACAAATCAACTATCTTTTATCCAAATTTGAAATTAAAAACTAGGGTATGGAACCTTACCTCTTAGATGAAGAACTTGAGGGATTTCTTGTTGGATTTCAAAGCCTGGACAAAATCTTGATGAACAAAGCACTTGAGATTCTTCCTCTCTCTAGAACACTCTCACTTCTCTCTAAAAATATCAGATTTTTGCTCCAAAATGAGCTTCAAGGCTTATTTATCGAAGTTGGGTCGGATTATAACAATAGAAGAATGGATACTCCAAAAATTCCGTACTAGGCTATAGATCTAGCCTCGCCAGGCTAAAGCCGGGTGAAGCCCGGCTTTTGGCTGGCCTTGCTAGGCTAAAGCCTGGTATTACACCTGGCCTCGCCAAGCTAAAGCCTGGTCTTACACCTGGCCTTGCGAGCTTTGTAGCGAGCTACAGAATAGCCTTTGGGTATTTGATCATAACTTCTTTTAGGAATGTTCGAATGATGAACGGTTTGAAGCGTTAGAAACTGGACTCAAAGGGCTTTAATTTGATAGGTAGATCACCTCACAAGTCGCTATATTTTGGTAGCGGCATACATTTGAAGTAGGATCTTGTGCGAATTGAGATATCCTTTCCACTTAATGTATCCTACTTGTTCCACAGGAATTCTTTCCATTCACAAAACTCCTTAGTATGTTTCAACACACCTTAAACATATACCTTTCATTTCGAAATAATGTGGTTCTATCCCATGGGTCTCCTATAATACTCTAACACGCTATTCCCAAATATCGTTGGCGTACTTTAAAATATTAAATCATTAGAGAAATTTTCCGGGGCCTTATTGGTTTTTGGCTCGATCACATAGAAATACCCCGAGATTCCCGTTATTAAATAACCGGGCCACTTCTTCTCTTAGTTGTCTGCAGTCCTCGGTCCTGTGGCCATGAGTGCCATGATTCTTACACACCAGGTTAGGGTCTTTGGGTAGGGTCGGATCGCAATGGCCGAGGCCACTTGGTATATTTGATGCGCCCGATGGTAGATACGATGGTGGCAGCATCGACATTGAAGTTATATTCCAATAATTATGTTGCCTCTCTGGCCCCGAGTGGCTTGTCAAAACCGTTTTTGCTCATGAGTCCCCGGCTATTGTGGCCTCGGTTGTTACTTATTTCATTTCTCGCAGGGTTACGCTGGATCTTCTACCCCTTTGATCTCCTATATATGGTTGATATCGATCTCTGTTCGATCTTGGTTCATGATCGACGACTCTCTTAGACATGTCATTAGTTCTAATGGGATAAACAGACTCGGAGGGGGGCCCGAGCTAATCGTCCTCGACTCTGGTTTTTGATTGGTACCTGTTATGGACGTTGGCCCAAGTTACTATTAGGTATTCTATCAAATTCTGTTTTAGTTGCTGTGAAGACAAAAAGCTTTGGGGGGTTGAATCCTTGAGTGAACGCATGAATGGCCCAATCGTTCGCAACCGAAGGCAGGCCCATTCGTTCCATTTGAAACCTCAACACGAATTCCCTGAACATTTCGTTATCTCTTTGTTTTACTTTGAAAAGGTTTGTTTTTCTGGTGTCGACCTTGATGTCCCTGGTACGCTCTTTTACAAAGGCATCTGCAAGCATAGCAAATGAATCAATAGAATTTGGGCATAAGTTGTGATACCATATCATTGCTTCTTTTGACAGTGTTTCTCCAAACTTTTTTAGCAACACCGACTCAATTTTGTCATCTTTTACGTTGTTTCCCTTGATGGCACACGTGTAGGAGGTCACGTATTCATTTGGATCCGTGGTTCCATTATACTTCGAAATTTCGGGCATACGGAACTTCTTCGGGATTGGCTTCAGTGCCGTGCTCGGAGGGAAAGGCTTTTGGACAAATTTCTTGGAGTCCAGGCCTTTCAATATCGGGGGCGCTCTTGGGATTTGATCAACTCTGAAGTTATAGGTCTCCACCTTTTCGTCGTTGGCCTCAATTTTCTTCTCCCCCGATTTCACCAGCTTTGTCAGTTCCTCAAGCATCTTCACTATTTCGGGGTTGGTCCCGGGCTCAACTTCACCCAACCTTTCTATGACATGTTCATTTCTTCTGGTGTTTTCCTGGGTTGGTTCAGGCTTAACTCTGCTGGGGGTGTGGCTTTGGTTCTGCAGCTGGGCTATCGCCTCCTGTTGAGCTTGTAACATTTCGAAGATCGCCCGCAGATTGATTACGTTGCCTTCACCTTCGTGCGTACCCAGAGCTATTGATTGAGATCCTCCGCAAACGCTGTTCTCGGTGTCGGTCGGCAGGTTTGCATCGATGGTCACATGAGAGTTGGCAACGATTGGATTCGTAACTTGGACCCCATTGGAGCTAGCAGGGGGCACCTCGTTGCTAGGTACTATATTGTTGTTTTCGCCATGGTGTCTAGACTCAGCATCAACGTTCAAGTGACTAGATTGAGAGTTTGCCATTCTTAAGTTGACCTGAAATTAAAATCTCAAAGAACAAGCATAAAACAGAGTGTGTTATAGAAATTTGTATCAAATTACCACTATTATCCTTAGCTCCACGGTGGACGCCAAATTGTTTACCCTTAAAAATAGATAACAATTGAATTTATACGCGGTTTTAAGAATATGTGGACTAATTCAATACAACTGATTAATAGCGTTACATGAGCAAATTAAAGATGGAATAAATGGCCAAACAAGTAGTAAGACAGAATTTGGTCTCGGTTGTGATCCAAACAATTAGCCTGTCTTCGATTCAGAACCAAACACTTATGAAGGGCTATGAACAAAACTTAGAACATAGAATAATCTTTAGAATCAGAGGAAACAAATGTATATTCCCTTGATATGCCTGTTATTGTGTTCCTAATGAATACTCAGCTTCCCCTTTATAAAGTAGAGGAGTTTTACCCTAAGTACAATTCTAAGAAAGGTAAAACTCTTCCTTTTCGCTAATCACAGATCTGCCGTTGATACCGGCCGGGATTCACGCCATGATATCCGGTTGAACACGGATATCACGTGTTATGCCCCAACCTCGGGGAGTGCGACTGTCTCCCAACCGAGATACCCTGGTTAAGCAAGCCTGCTAAATGCCTTCTACCCAACCTTGCTCATTAACAATATAAGAATCAGTACAAGTGATAGACATGAGAAGAGTCAAGTGTTCCACATTCTTTTTCCATTACTAAAAGGATAATCATTTATGATTTCCAAAATATTACAAGTTTATAGATACGATGAAAAATATGTTTGCCCAAATACCAACACTTGCTAGTTTAATCCCCAACATCAAATACCACACACAACCTGTCTACGGAGCCTCTAAGTATAGCCGAAGATTAATATGGAAGTGTTGACGACAAGTCCCCGGCTATACCTCAAAACTTAAAGTACAACGTCAAATGACATGAAGCCCGGAACAGAGTAGGGCTCACCAAAATCTGCTGAAAAGAGAGTAACTGCTAACGAGGATCAAAACCGTCCGCTGACGAACCACCTGCATCCATTGAAGATGCGGCGCCTCCGCCAAAAGGAACATTAGTACATATGAAATAGTACTAGTATGTAAAGCTAAATGCCCTATTTCAAAACAGAATGCCAATATAAGAAAGGAAAAACTCATAGAAACAGCAAGTCACCATCAACAATATCCAAATGCCAAGTTAAAACATAACAATTTTTAAAATACAAAAATAATATTTGTTTTTGTTTGGGAAATCATTAGCACCGATATACTACCATATTTTTAACACGGAGTCCGATCACGCCAGATCGACTAGGCCATCTTCCCACGGACAATATGGTTTGACATGTGATGCGAAAAAAAGGTGTTACTAAGAGTAGTACCACCATGTGTGCAATATGGCATCTGATCTCCACCCGATCGGTTAGGCCGCCTTCCCACATATGTCGTGTGGGTTGTCTTTCCAATTCACAACCAATATCAATCTAATCCCAATTAAGGAGAATAATCACAATCACATCAATATTTCAATCTCATCCCAAATAAGGGGAATAATCGCAATCCACCCCTACACCGGCACGTGTAGTTTCGAGTATGGGTCTTATGAACCACCCTTCCTCGGTTTGCTAATGATACCTTCAAAAACATTTATGTTTTACACACAAGTGAAATATTTGTAAACATTCTTTATGTATATACATACTTGTATAAGACAAGAGTGGGTTGCTCTAGTAGTAAGCACCCTCCACTTCCAACCAAGAGGTTGTGAGTTCAAGTCACCGCAAGAGCAAGGTGGGGAGTTCTTGGAGGGAGGGAGCTGAGGGTCTATCGGAAACAACCTCTCTACCTCAGGGTAGGGGTAAGGTCTGCGTACACACTACCCTCCCCAGACCCCACTAATGGGATTATACTAGGTTGTTTTTGTACACAAGGGAAACAGAATTACAAATACATTCACCTCATAACTTTTCACACCATATATAGCTTCATTAGTACTTTCAACCTTTTATAACATCATTATTTCTTTCGCTCTATTGGACATACGTATGATTGTTCTTTCATGGCACGGTCGCTGTATTTCACATTTCACACTTTTATTTCTTTATTTTCAAGGATCACCAACATAAACATCAACATATAGAATATTTCGAAAATCACAACTTTACGTTCATTAGAAACGAAAGCTTTAAACACATTAGATCCCCTTTCAAAGCATAGAGCACAATGACTTGTAATTACAACATAAGTTAAAAATCATAAGCGAGTACTACACCGTATCTTTTTAAATACTTCTTCACAAAAGGACAATACACAATTTCAACTCTTGAGTACGTAAGAACTCAAATTACATTGGAAATATTTATAAAGGAGGGCATGGTGATTTATGATTTAAACACGAGTTCAAATCAAATGTACTAGCTACAACAACCATGGCCACATTTTATATCACACTTTAGTTCTTTCACCTTCAAGCATATTTGTAGGTCATCAACAGTAAGAGCATTTGGGATCAAGACCTTAAGCATGAATATGAATAATAGGGGTCTTAGGCGCATTGAGTTTTCTTTCACAATTGGGCATAACAACTTGCAATTAAAAACATGATTGAAATCATAACATTCCGACACATTGGTCACATTTGAATACATTCCAGAAGGAGAGCACAATATGACAGGAGCATTCGGTACACATTTCTAGTACATATCTTTCAACACACGTTTATTTGGAATAGTAATATTTGTACGGAATAACTCGGAATATGGGAATTAGGAACTTGGGCTAACCATACTGGAAACTTACGGGAACATCATGGAATTCAATTTCAAGAGAGAACTTTAGCCAACATACCTTGTTTGAGCTTTTCTTAAGTTACAACAATGCCCAACAATTCTAGCAATAACAATCTATAGAAAGATAGTGAAAATCAGATTATAATTAGAAGGATTATCATTGTGTAACTCTCTTAGGAATTTTGTCAAACACCTAATATGCAAAATAGACTACAAAGTTCTACAATGGTAATCCCTTCCTCCCTCAACCAATTTCAATAAGAACTACCCAAAATGGTTCATTAACCCCACATACTATAACCTATTGTCACATGCATTGCCTATTTCCAATCCCACAATACACTAGAACTCATAACCTCTTGCAGGAAAGCGTAGGAGTAGGACTTACCCGGATGGATGATAATCTACTGATTTGCTTCCTTGATTCATGAAGATTGGTACAAGAATGGGTAATTAGAATGCTAGATTTCCTACTCCTCTCTCTAAAATACTCTTACCTCTCTCAAAAATCATCATACAATCGTTCCAAAATAAGTCCCAAAGGCTATTTATTAAAATGAGGTCGGGTTATAAAATAAGAAAAATGGACCCTCTAAACTCAGGTCTGTGGTCGCAGAATAGATCGCATAACAGATATACGACCCACAAAATAGGTCGCGAAAATGATGCCAATAACTGGGCTGGTCTAGACCAGTCTACGATGGGTATGCGGTCTGCAGACCATATATGCGACCGCAGAATGCACCCCAGAATGACCCGAAAAAATTCTTTATACCAAATCTGCAACAAAAAATGCGGACCGCGAAATAGATATACGATCGCAGAATGGACGGCAAAATGACCTGCAAAATTCAAAAAACTCTCTTCTTAACTCCGCGATGATTATGTAGCCCGTGAAATGCTTCTGCGGTCGCGAAACAGACCGCAGAAATGCCTTCTTCTGCGAAATATTTTCATTCACTCCTCAGTGCATTCTTCAACCCAAAAAATCTGTAATCATGCGTGGTCGTTTGGTAATACTCTCCAAGATCTTGGAACTCGAACCGGACCCAGGGGCGTGGTCTCGATGGCTCCGAGTGAAGTGTTTTGCTCGGGCCTTGATGCGAGAGGCTCCTGGCTTCGATTTCGATTTCTTGCAGTCATGTCCTTGCTTCATTTACCTAACCGTGAAATCGGGGTACTCATTAGCCTCGGTTTTACTCGTATACAGCTTCAATTCATATTTAGACGTGTTGGACACTATATTTTCTCTAATCTGCCGAAATATGATTACATAACACGTATATTTACTTGCCTTCTTGAGTGCCATATTTTTCTCTTTCAGTGGATACTGATATTTTGGCTCATTTGTAGCTTTAGTGTGATGTATAATTTCATCTTGGTCCTATCACTTAGAACAAAACCTCGTTAAGAGCTACATTTATGGTGTAAGGAAATTGTAAATTTTCTTGTTGATGTCCAGAACAGGAGCTTCATGTTAGTAATTTCTTAGGTAGAAATTTTTAACCATTATAGGTGAAAAAGTACTAACAAGTTTAAATGTTTCTTGGATGAATTGGTGTAGTCTATACATGTTGATGTAGTGATTATTTTCCAACATGAAGAACCAGATATACGGTGATAAAATCTTCCTCACTTGTAAATAATAGTTTCAATTTTTTGTAGAATTTATGTTGATATAGTGTTTAGAGATTTTATACGTTATTATTTGGGGTGCTTACATCATCAATTAATTGATAGATCCTATAAATGTTTTATATCTATCAGAAGAACATATTTCCTTTGATGTTTAAATCTGAAAGAAGTAAAAATATTTTTTGGCTTAATATTGTTATCGAATATTTTCTTCTGTGAAACATTTACTAAATCATTATATATAATCTTTTGTAGGTGAAGCAAATGAATAAAGGAAAGATGATAGCAATGAAAAACTTGGTAGTATTGGTTGATCGTTGCTAGTGTTACGGATGTTCTAGGAATCATGTATTTTCTGAACTTTTTGAAAACTCATGTATGCCAACCCTTGAATTGTCAAACATTGTTGTATATTTTGCACTTATATATGGATAATACACGTTGGAAATTTTGGATTATGATTCTATTGATGAACAATTTTTATTTAAGATTTATACAAATCTCAGTTCATTATACTTTATTATATAGGAAAATAATAATTCATAAACAAATAAAAGGGTAAATTCTTACATTATTAAGCCGTTGCAATAGGTTCCAATAACCGTTGAAATAGACTCGTCAAAGCGTTACAATATACCAGGAAACCGTTGAAATAGCTTTAAGAAACCGTGGCAATAGTCTGTAATAACCGTTGCAATGTATCATCTTAATTAATTCTTTAGCATAAAAACTATTGCAATAGTGTCAACAACTGTTGCAACAAGTAATATTGCAATGGGTGCTAAACTGACCCACTAGACTAAATAAACGTTGCAGTAGATGAGCCTACCAAAACAGAACAAAATCGTTGCAATAGAAGACCTATTGCAATGTTTCTAAAACCATTGCTATAGACCTATTGGCATGCGGTCTGGTGAAAGGGTCCTCAAATTGTTGTAATAGGTCTATCGAAACGGTTTTGCAATCGTTGTGTAACAGTTTAGCAACCGTTGTGTAACGACCTGGCTGGTCGTTTTGAATATTATAGCCTCGCTCCCCCATTTATTGCTTATTCCATGCTCATTTGTTGTTATGTGACCTGTTGGGATAGTTAGTTTGGAATGAATTTGGACAATTGGTCCCAAGGTTGGAAGCCAAAGTTGAAAGAGTTGACCAGATATTGACTTATGTGTAAAGGACTCCGGAATGGAGTTTTGATGGTTCTGATAGCTCCGTATGGAGGTCCGTAGATGATTTTGGCTTGAATTGGCGATAGTTGGAAAAATAAAAGTTTGGAGAGTTGAGAAGTTTGACTGAGAGTTGACTTTGTGGTTACCAGGCTCGGATTTTAGTTCCAAAAGATGGAATAGGTCTGTCGTGTCATTTAAGACTTGGGTGCAAAATTTGAGGTCAATCGAAGTTGGTTTGGTATGTTTCGGCATTAGTTTTGAAAGTTAGAAGTTCATAAGTTCATTAGGCTTGAATCGATGCGTGATTCATTGTTTTAGTATTGTTTGATGTGATTTGATGCTTCGAGTGAGTTAGTATGACTTTTTAGGACTTGTTGGTATGTTTGGTTGAGGTCACGAGGGCTTCGAGTGTGATTCGGATCATGTTCGGCATATTTCAGAACTTGAAGACTGCTGATTTTTCTGTTACTGGTTTCCTTATACGCGTTCGTTATAGAGGTCTCGCATTCATGAAGAGTATCTGGGAGGCAGGTGAGGATTTGTAACGCGTTCGCGAAAGTCTGGGAAAAGTGTGCAGAGCGATCGGGAGAGGAAGCTCGCGTTCGCGTAGAAGGATGAGGCCAGCTTGGGCACCAGGCCTTAAGGCTTCACGTTCGCGGTCGGGGGATGCGTTCGCGTAGGCTTAGCTCTGTGAGGCATCGCGTTCGCGAGGGAGCCTGCGCGTTTGCGAAAGTGGATTTTTGGGCAGTTGAGTTTTGTGCTTCGCGGACGACAGGCATTTTTTGCGTTCGCGAAGAAGAGAATCTGGGCAGACTTTTAATTATCAAAAACGAGGGATAGAGTTATATTTCATAATTTGATTTTGGGAGCTCGGATTGAGGCAATGTTTGAAGACATTTTTAAGGAAGTGATTGGGATATGTAATTCTAATACGGATTTGATTAAATTACATAAATCTATCATTGTGTTTATCATTTAATTAGTGTTTTGGGTAGCAATAATTGGGAAAAATTGTACAAAACTCATAGGCTTTAATTTGAAGATTTGGAGGTCTATTTGTGATTGAATTTGAGTAATTTTGGTATGGTTAATCTAGTGGTTGAATGGGTGTTCGTATTTTATTAATTTTGTCAGATTTCGAGATGTGGGCCCGGGGTTGACGTTTTGAGTGACTTTTTGACTTTTGTTAAAGAACTTTGTTTTGTCATATGGAATTAATTCCTATAGCCTATGTTGATTGTATCGAGTTGTTTGCGGCTAGATTCGAGGGGTTCGGAGGCCGATTCACGAGGCAAGGGCTTATTGGAATAGAGATTTGGACAGTTTGAGATAAGTAACACTTCAAAACTTGGTTCAGATGGTTTAAATCCATGAATTACGTGTTATGTGGTTGATGTTGAAGTGATGCACATGCTAGGTGACGGACGTGTCGGCGTGCACCATAGAAATTGTGACTCAGTCGATTTTGTGGAACTGTGTAGTCATTTTACCTGAATATTATTAGTATACTCTATGTGTTAAAGAATTTGAGTTGTGATTTATGTTAGAAATCATGTGTAGGCTATGTGCTGGTACTATTGGGACCCACAACGATCGTTCTTTTGCTGTTGAGTTATTTGCTTAATTTGTAGTTATGTACTTAGTCGCATTCATCATTGCATATAATATCTCAGTCTCTGTTAGCATTTATTGTCACATCATGTATCATTGTTTTGGGTTGATTGCCATGAGTATTGTGAGCCTGAGAGACTGGAGAGATTGATGATTGAGTGAGGCCGAGGGCCTGTTTGTGAGTGATTCATGATGAGATCAGGCTGCGCATCATAGCATGTATTATTGACTCATGATGGGATCGGAATGCATGCCGCAACATGTATTGTTGATTCATGATGGGATCGGGTTGGATTCGCCACTTCGGAGTTTGACATACCAGCAGTGAGTGCAGGTACCGTACAATGCTGAGTAAGTGAGTATGATAAGCGAGAATTGAGACAGTCAGATTGAGTACTCTAAGAGAGTGAGTACGTGAGGTTTTCAAATGTGTGGCATCACATGTGACATGCACATTGACATGTAGATATAGAGATGTAATATTCCTCATATCAGTCATACTTGGCATATTTTATCTGTATTGAGCTTAACTGTTAAACCCAGAAGCATGTCTACATTCCTGTGCTGTGTACCAACAGATATGAGTTACTCTGAGATAATATTGTCATATTTCCTTTCATTTCTTTATTGTTAAATTCTGTATTTCGACGGTATTGGTTGAGCTCGTCACTGCTTTCTGCGCAAGGTTAGTCTTGTTACTTATTGAGTACAAAGGTCGATTGTACTCATAATACATTATGCACTTCGTGTACAGATCTAGGTGTTTCCGTGCATGGAGGTTGCCGATTTTGGAGCTTTATCAGTTCAGAGACTATCGAGGTAGCTGCGTTGGCGTCCACAGACCTTGACTATCCTCTTTTTTTCTTTTCAGTTTATATACACCGTTCTACCTTCCTAGACAGTGTTTTATCAGTTAGACCATGTTAATGTGTAGATACTCATGTACTTAGTTATACCCGAATTTTGGGAGATTTTGTATCGAGTCGCGGTATTTTCCTATCCGTTATTTTATGAGATTTTACTCTTAAGCTTATTTTATTATGTTTTCAAATTTAAAGATACGTGGTTTATTGTGATTGTCGGCTTGTGTAGTATTATGATAGGCACCATCACGGCATGTGAGATTTGGGTCATGACAAGTTGGTATCAGAGCCTAGGTTACATAATTCTCATGAGTCATTAACAAGTCTAGTAGATTCTTGAGGATCGGTACGGAGACATATGTACTTATCTTCGAGAGGTTGCCGAATCCTTAGGAAAACTTCACATTCTTGTGTTCTTGTCGTGCGAATTTGTTGATTCTAGAAACTAAACTTTTGTATTCTATTCTCTCATACATGGTGAGGACACGTGCTACTGGATCGGGCGGACAGCCACCAGTACCACCAGCTAGGGCCACGAGAGGTCGGGGCCGTGGTAGAGGCCGAGGTGCAACTCATACAACAACTAGAGCAGCACCTGAAGATCCACCAGTTGCTCCAGCTCAAGAACAGATTCCAGATGTGGTTGAGCCGGTGGGACCAGCTAAGGCATCACCTATGCCGATTGTAATTCCAAGCCTTCAAGAGGCTTTAGCCCAGATATTGACCGTATGCACTAGCCTTGCTAAGGGGGTTTTAGTTAAGGCTGCGCTAGCCACTTCTCAGGTGGGGGGAGGTTCTCAGACCCCCACTGCCCATACTTCAGAGCAGGTGGTGTAGGGACTTTAGACACCGGGGGTACTACTAGCCTAGTCGGTTGGATTTGTTAAGGCCCGGGTGGGTCCCATTGTTAGTGATGAGGATTAGAATAGACTAGATAGGTTTGGGAGGATCAAGCCTTCATCATTGAGTGGGGCTGAGTCAGAGGATGCTCAGGACTTCTTGGATAGGTGCCAGCGAATTCTTCACACGGCAGGTATTCTCGAGACTAGTGGGGTCTCATTTACTACCTTGTAGTTATCGTGGGCAGCTTTTAGATGGGGAGAGGCCTATGAACGGAGCAGGCTAGCCAATGCTGCACCACTTTCTTGGCACGAGTTCTCCATTCTCTTCTTGGAGAATCTTGTTCCATCGACCCGCAGGGAGGAGTTGCGTAGGTTGTTTGAGCAGCTACGCCAGGAGGGTATGTCTGTGACCCAGTATGAGATGAGATTTTAAGAGTTGTCTTGTCACGCGATATGGTTGGTTCCCACAGAGAGGGAGAGGATTAGGAGGTTCATTGATGGCCTCAACTATGGACTGCGCTTTGTTATGACTCGAGAGAATGTATCATGTGTTAGGTTCGACGAGGTGGTTGATATTGCTCGGCGACTAGAGTTGGTCCGTAGTCAGGAGCGTGAGGAGAGGGAGGCCAAGAGGCCTTGTGGTTCATATGGTTTCCGTGATGTTTCTTCTGGGGGTCAGTCTCACCACAGCAGGGGTCATCCTTACAGGCCCGCTCATATGGCTCGTTCAGTTTATCGTGGCACATCAGCTAGCCATGGTTCATGCAGTGCTCGTCCATGTCAGTCATCTCTCGGTGCCCTCCCATATCAGGGTTCATCTTGTGCTCCATCAGTTCAGGGTTCATATGTGCCAGGTCCCTCTAGTTGTTACTCTGGTTCTCAGGGTCCACTTCAGTACTTGTCACTATAGTCAGGGCGGGGTTGCTTTGAGTGTGGAGAGTTTGTTCATGTGAATAGCCATTGTCCCCGCCTTTTGGGAGGTCCAGTTCAGTAGAGGAGTCTGGGTGTGACTTCCGTACCAGTTACTTCACCACCCGCTCAACCAGCTCGGGGTGAGGCTCAGGCAGCTAGAGGTCGCCCTAGAGGGGAGGCCGATCAGGTGGCAGTCAGGCTCAATTCTATGCTATTCCTGTCAGTCTATAGGTCGTTGCTTCAGACACAGTGATCGCATGTATTGTCTCAGTGTGCCACAAGGATGCTTCTATATTATTTGACCCTGGTTCCACTTATTCGTACATATCATCATATTTTGCTCATTATTTGGATATGCCACGTGAGTCCTTAGTTTCACCTGTTCATGTATGTACGTCAGTGGGTGATATCATTGTTGTGAACCGTGTGCATCGATCATGTGTGGTGACTATTGGGGAATTAGAGACTAGAGTTGATCTCTTGTTACATAGTATGGTTGATGTTGACTTGATTTTGGGTATGGATTGGTTGTCCCCATGTCATGTTATTCTGGATTGCCACGCTAAGACCGTGATGTTGGCGATGCCGGGGTTGCCGAGGGTCGAATGGAGAGGTTCTCTAGATTATGTCACCAGTAGGGTGATTTCTTATCTGAAGGCCCAACGGATGGTTGGGAAGGGGTATTTGTCATATTTTCCCTTTGTGAGGGATGTTGGTGCTGATACTCCTACTATTGATTTTGTTCCGGTATTGCGTGACTTTTCGGATGTGTTTCCTGTAGACCTTGTCGTGCATGCCACCCGATAGGGATATTGATTTTGGTATTGACTTGGTACCGGGCACTCAGCCCGTTTCTATCCCTCAGTATCGTATGGCACCAACAGAGTTGAAGGAATTGAAAGAGCAGCTTTAGGAGCTTCTTTATAAGGGTTTTATCGGCCCTAGTGTGTTGCCTTAGGTTGCACCGGTTCTATTTGTGAAGAAGAGGGATGGTACTATGCAGATGTGCATCGACTATAGGTAGTTGAACAAAGTTACAATCAAGAACAAGTATCCTTTCTCATGCATTGATAATTTATTTGACTTGCTTCAGGGAGCTAGAGTGTTATCTAAGATTGATTTGAGGTTTGGGTATCACCAGTTGATGATTCTGGAATCGGATATTCTTAATACGGCATTCAGGACCCGCTATGGTCACTATGAGTTCCTTGTGATATCTTTTGGGCTGACCAACGCCCTAGCAGCATTCATGCATCTGATGAACAGTGTATTCTAGACATATCTTTATTCATTTGTCATAGTATTTATTGATGATATCATGATGTGCTCACGTAGCTAGGAGGAGAATGCACATTATTTGAGGATTGTACTACAGAGGTTGAGGGAGGAGAAGTTTATGCCAAGTTCTCCAAGTATGAGTTTTGACTCAGTTCGGTGACGTTCTTGGGGTACGTGGTGTCTAGTGAGGGGATTAAGGTGGATCCAAAGAAGTTAGAGGCGGTTCAAAGTTGGCCCAGACCATCTTCAGCTACCAAGATTCGGAGTTTTCTTGGCTTGGACGGATAGTAGCGTCGCTTCGTGGAGGGTTTCTCGTCCATTATCACCTTTGACCAAGTTGACCCAGAAGGGTGCTCCATTCAGGCGGTCGGATGAGTGTGGGGAGAGCTTTCAGAAGCTCAAGACTGCCTTGACCATAACTCCAGTTTAGTTTTGCCTTTAGCGTCGGGTTCTTATACAATGTATTATGATGCTTCTCGGATTGGTATTTAGTGTGTCTTGATGCAGGAGGGTACAGTGATTACTTATGCTCTGCGCCAGTTGAAGCCCCATGAGAAGAACTACCTTGTTCATGATTTGGCGTTGGCATACATCGTTCGTGCATTGAAGATTTAGAGGCATTATATCTACAGTGTGTCTTGTGAGGTATTTACGGATCATCAGAGTCTTCAGCACTTGTTCAAACATAAAGATCTAAATTTGAGGCAGTGGAGATGGTTGGAGCTGATAAACGACTATGATATTACCATTTTCTAGCATCCCGGGAAGGCCAATATGGTGGTTGATGCCTTGAGTAGAAAGGCAGTGAGTATGGGTAGCCTTGCATTTATTCTTGTTGGTGAGAGATCGCTTGCATCGGATGTTCAAGCCTTGGCCAATCAGTTCGTGAGGTTAGATGTTTCGGAGCCCAGTCGGTTTTTAGCTTGTATGGTTTCTCGGTCTTCCTTATATGATCGAATCAGAGAGCGTCAGTATGATGACCCCCATTTGCTTGTCCTCAAGGACACAGTTCAGCACGGTGATGCCAAGGAGGTTACTACTGGGAATGATGAGGTGTTGCGGATGCAGGGTCGGATTTGTGTGCCTAATGCAGATGGGCTACGTGAGTATCTTGAGGAGGCCCACAGTTCGTGGTATTCCATTCATCCGGGTGCCAAAAATATGTATCATGACTTGAGGCATCACTATTGGTGGAGGATGAATAAGAAAGATATAGTAGAGTTTGTAGCTCGGTGCCTAAATTGTTAGCAGGTGAAGTACGAGCATCAAAGACTAGGTGGATTGCTTCAGAGGCTTGAGATTTCAGAGTGGAAATAGGAGCGTATCACCATGGACTTTGTAGTCGGGCTTCCACGGACTTCGAGGAAGTTTGATTCTATTTGGGTGATTGCAGATCCATTGACTACCTATTTTTTGGAGCGGTTGACTGAGATCAACATTCGCGAGATTGTTAGCCTTCACGGTGTGCTAGTGTCCATTATTTCAGATCGGGGCACACAGTTTACATCGGATTTTTGGAGGGCAGTGCAGCGAGAGTTAGGCACACGCGTTGAGTTGAGTACAGCATTTCACCCTCAGACAGACGAACAATCCGAGCGCACTATTCAGATATTGGAGGATATGCTACGCGCTTGTCTCATGGATTTCGGGGGTTCTTGGGATCAGTTTCTGCTGCTTAGAGTTTGCCTACAACAACAGCTACCAAGCGAGCATTTAGATGGCTCCGTATGAGGTTTTGTATGGGAGACGGTGTCTGTCCCCAATGGGTTAAGTTTGATCCGGGTGAGGCTAGGCTATTGGGTACTAACTTGGTTCAGCAGGATCGGCTTCGCACGTCACAGTCTAGACATAAGAGCTACGTCGATCAGAAGGCTCGTGATATAGCTTACATGGTGGGGGAGAAGGTACTGCTCAGAGTTTTACCCATGAAGGGTGTGATGAGGTTCAGAAAGAAGGTTAAGTTGAGCCCTTGGTATATTGGGCCTTTTGAGGTGCTTGAGAGGAGTGGAGAGGTGGCTTACAAGCTTGTATTGCCGCCTAGTCTATCGAGTGTTCATCCAGTGTTTCATGTTTCCATGCTCTGGAAGTATGTCGGCGATCCGTCTAGGACTTCAACACGGTTCAATTGGATGGTGGTTTGACTTATGATGTCGAGCCGGTGGCCATTTTGGACCGGCATGTTCAAAATTTGATGTCAAAGAACATAGCTCCAGTGAAGGTGCAGTGGAGGGGTCAGACAGTCGAGGGGGCTACTTGGGAGACCGAGCGGGAGATGTGGAGTAGATATCCATGCCTATTTGAGACTCCATGTATGATTCTAGACTCGTTCGAGGACGAACTTTTGTTTAAGAGGGGGAGGATGTAACGACCCGGCCGGTCGTTATGAATATGATAGCCTCGCTCCCCTATTTATTTCTTATTCCATGCTCATTTATTGTTATATGACTTGCCGGGGTAGTTAGTTTGGTTTCAAGAATGTTTCGGAAGGAATTGGGATACTTAGTCCCAAGGTTGGAAGCCTAAGTTGAAAGAGTTGACCGAATATTGACTTATATGTAAAGGATTCCGGAACAAAGTTTTGATGGTTCCGATAGCTCCGTATGGTGATTTTGGACTTAGGAGTGTGTTCGGATATTGATTTGTAGGTCCGTAGATGATTTTGGCTTGAAATGGCGAAAGTTGAAAAAAATAGAAGTTTGAAAAGTTGAGAAGTTTGATCGAGAGTTGACTTTGTAGTTATCTACCGGCGCTCAACCGAGATACCCCGGTTAAGCAAGCCTGAGAGATGCCTTCTACCCAACCTTTCCCATTAACGGTATAAGAATCAGTACAAGTGATAGACATGAAAAGGGTCAAGTGTTCCACATTCTTTTCCCATTATTCAAAAGGGATTCATTTACGATTTCCAAAATATTTCAAGTTTATAGATATGATGAAAAACATGTTTGCCAAATACCAACACTTCTGGTTCAATTCCCAACATCAAATACCACCCACAACCTGTCTACGAAGCCTCTAAGTACAACAGAAGAGTAGTATGGAAGTGCCGGCAACAAGGCCCCGGCTATACCTCAAAACACAAAGTACAACATCAAGTGACATCAGGCCCGGAATACAGTAGAGCTCACCAAAACTTGCTGAATATGGAATAACTGCTAACGAGGACCTAAGTTGCCCGCTGATGAACCACCTGCATCCATTGAAGATGCAGCGCCCCCGGCAAAAGGGACGTTAGTACATATAGAATTGTACTAGTATGTAAAGCTAAATGTCCTCTTTCAAAATAGAATGCCAATATAAGAAAGGGAAAATCATGGAAACAACAAGAAACAATCAATGATATCCAAAGGCCCAGTTAAACCATAACAATTTTTAAAATACAAAAATAATATATATTTTTGGTTGGGAGATCATTAGCACCGATATACCACCATGTTTTTAGCACGGAGTCCGATCACGCCCGACCGGCTAGGCTATCTCTCCACGAACAATGTGGTTTGACATGTGATGCGAAAAAAGGTATTACCAAGAGTAGGAACCACCATGTGCACAACATGGCATCCGATCTTCACCCGATCGGCTAGGCCGTCTTCCCATATATGCCGTGTGGGTTGACTTTCCAATTCACCGCTAATATCCATCTCATCCCAATTTAGGGGAATAATCTCATCACATAAATCTCATCCCAAATAAGGGGAATAATAACAATCCACTCCTACACCGGCACGTGTAGTTTCAGGTGTGGGTTGTTACAACCCACCCTTCCTCGGTTCACTAATGATACTCCCAAAAATATTTTGTTTGCACACAAAGGAAACATAAGTACAAATACATTTACCTTATAACCTTTCACACCATGTATAGATTCATTGGTACTTTCAACCGCTTACAACATCATTATTTCATTGGCTTTCTTGGTCATACATAAGATTCTTCTTTCATGGCACAATAGTTGTATTTCATATTCCACACTTTCATTTCATTACTTTCAAGGATCATCATCATAAACATCAACATATAGAATATTCAGGAAATCACAACTTTAAGTTCATTAGAAATGAAGACCTTAAACACAATGGATTTCTTTCCAAGTAATGGAGTAAAATGAATGGCAATCGAAGCACGAGTTAAAATCATAGACGAGTAACACACTATTTATTCTTGAAATACTTTTCCCAAAAAGAGCAATACACAATTTCAACTCTTGAATATGTAAGAAATCAAAGCTCATTGGAATACTTACAAAGCATTGCATTAGTTAAAACAATCACATTTGGGTATTACTTGAGTACATAAGCTCTTAAGCAAATATATTTTCGAAGTAATTTTGGAACAGTTGAATCAAGGCTCATTTCATAACCTTTCTCACATCATCTCATTTCATTGGCACTACTGGCCACAAGTATAACTTTCATTCTTGGCACGGTGGCCACACTTTATATCTCCAACTCACTTCTTTCACTTTCAAGTATCTTTATAGATTATCAACAATATGAGTATTCGAAATCAAGGCCTTAAGTATATATATGAGCAATAGGAGTTTTAGACGCATGGAGTATTTTTTCCAAGGTAAGCATAATGGACTTTCATTTGAAACATGACTCAAATTCATAACATTTTCATACATATATCATACTCTAAAAACGTTCCCAAAGGATAACATAATATGATAAGAGCATCCGGAACACATCCGCAACACACACACACACACACACACACACACACATATATATATATATATATATACACACACACACACACATATATATATATATTTCGACACAAAGTTCATTCAAAATAGTCGAATTTATTAGGAACAACTCGGAATATGGGAATTAGGAACTTGATCCAACCATACTTGAAACTTGCGGGAACATCATGGAATTCAATTCTAAGAGAGTAGTTTAGCCAACATACCTGAATTTTCCCCCGTAATAATACTACGATATTCCGCCACACTAAACAACTTCAATCTACCACAATGCCACACAATTGCACCAATATTTGCAAGATTTCTATACTTTAAGTCATTTAGACTTTTTTTATTAAACATCTAATGTGCATATTTTTCTACAACCTCCAACAATGGAATTTATTCACCTAATAACTACCTTCCATACAAATGATTCACCTCACAGTCGCATCTAGGCCATCCGCAACTTCCATTAGCACATGCATACCCAACAATTCACTCCCAAACCATCAACCTCATCAATTAAACCATTTTACAATCTTTACAACACCAACACAACTTGGGTTAGGCACTTGTGGCTTCCAATCACAATCCCATAAGTCCCAACACATATTTCATATATAAATAATCACCATGAATTAGTTAGAGATGGTAGACATATCTCTTGTAGTGAGACTCTTGAAAATCTCAACTTGTAGTGTTCTTGACCAATTTGGGGATTTGAATGGAAATCTATGGATCATCAAGAATATTCCTAGTTAATATAAGTGTTTAGGACTAGTAACCAACTCAAAATTACTCCAAAAATGTTACCTTGGTTCATGGGAGGGAAGTGTTGAATGGATTTCCCTTGATAGAGCAAGCCCTAGCTCAAAGAAATGACTTAGCCACTCTCTCTCCCCGACCTTGGGGGTATTTATAGGGCTTCTGCATGTGCACACATGCACCTGGGCAAGTGACCGCACATCTGACCGCACATACGAGGCAACCCCCCCCCCTCCCAAATATGCACGGCCGCGCATCTGGGCGCGCATATGGCATAGGTCTGGTAAAATGGCTATAACTTTCTGTATACATATCCAAATGACAAACTGTTTAATGTGTTGGAAACTAGACTCAAAGAGATTTAATTTTATAGGTATATCACCACCACCTAAGTCTTTATATTTTGGGAGTGGCATTTTTTTTAAGTCGGGTCCTATACTAATTGCGACATCATTTCCACTTAATGTATCCAACTTGTTCCACACAAATTCTTGCCATTCACAAAACTCCTTAGTACATTACAACATACCTTAAACATACATTTTAATTTCAAAATTATGTGGCTCTATCCCAAAGGTCTCCTTTAATACTCGAATATGTTATTTCTAAATACCGTTGGCGCACATTAAAATCTTAAATTACTAGGAAATTTTGATGGGGCCTTACAGGTTACCGAGCTCGGATTTTGGTTTCGAAAGTTGGAATAGATCTGTCGTATCATTTATGTATTGTGTGCAAATTTTGAGATCAATCGGAGTTGGTTTGGTATGATTCGGCATTAGTTTTGAAAGTTAGAAGTTCATAAGTTCACTAGGCTTGAATCGATGCGCGATTCGTGATTTTAGGGTTGTTTTATGTGATTTGATGCTTCGAGCGAGTTCGCATGATATTTTAGGACTTGTTGGTATGTTTGGTTGAGGTTCCAGGGGCCTCAGGTGTGATTCATATCATGTTCGGCGTATTTCGGAACTTGAAGACTGCTGATTTTTCTGTTAATGGTTTCCTTATACGCGTTCGCGAAAGAGGTCTCGTGTTTGCGAAGAGCATCTGAGAGGTAGGTGAGGATTTGTTCTTCATATTCATGAAGAGAGAAATGCGTTCGCGAAGGTATGGGAAAAGTGTGCATCGCGATCACGAGAGGAAGCTCGTGTTCGCGTATAAGGATGAGGCCAGCTTGGGCATCATGCCTTAAGGCTTCGCGTTCGCGGTCTGGGGGATGCGTTTGCGTAGGCTGAGCTCTGTGAGGCATAGCATTTGTGAGGGAGCCTTCGCGTTCGCGTAAGAGGATTTTTGGGCAGTTGAGTTTTGTGCTTAACGAAAGCGAGGCATTTTCCGCATTAGCGAAGAAGCATCTGGGCAGACGTATAAATATAAAAAATGAGGGTTAAAGTTATATTTCATAATTTGATTTTGAGAGCTCGGATTGAGGCGGTTCTTAGAGGGATTTTGAAGGAAGTGATTGGGGTAAGTGATTCAAACTCGGATTTGGTTAAATTATATGAATCTATCATTGTTTTTATCATCTAATTAGTGTTTTGGGTTGGAAACATTTGGGAATATTGTAGAAACTTTATAGGCTTTAATTTGAGGATTCGGAGGTCGAATTATGATCAGATTTGAGTAGTTTTGTTATGGTTGGACTCGTGGTTGAATGGGTGTTTGGATTTTATTAATTTTGTCGGATTCCGAGACATAGGCCTATGTTGACTTTTTGAGTTGACTTTTTGACTTTTGTTAAAGAACTTAGTTTTGTCATATGGAATTGATTCCTATAGCTTGTGTTGATTGTATCGAGTTGTTTGTGGCTAGATTCGAGGCGTTCAGAGGCCGATTTGCGAGGCAAGGGCTTATTAGAGTAGAGATTTGCACGGTTCGAGGTAAGTAAAACTTCTAAACTTGGTTCTTATAGTTTGAATCCCTAAATTACGTGTTATGTGGTTGGTGTTGAGGTGACGCACATGCTAGCTGACGGGCATGTAGTCGTGCACCATAGAAATTGTGACTCAGTTAATTCTGTGCAATTGTGTAGTCATTTTATCTGAATATTATTGGTGTGCCCTATGTGTTGAAGAATTTGAGCAGTGATTTATGTTAGAAATCATGTTTAGTCTATGTGTTGGTTCTATTGGTACCCACAAAGGTCGTTCTTTTGTTTTTGAGTTCTTTGCTTAAATTGCAATTATGTACTAAGTCGCATTCATCATTGCATATCATATCTCAGTCTCTATTACCATTTAATATCACATAATGTATTATTATTTTGGGTTGATTAGCATGAGTATTGTGAGTTCGAGAGACTGGAGAGATTGATGATTGAGTGAGGCCGAGGGCCTGTTTGTGAGTGATTCATGATGGGATCGGGCTGCGCGCCGCAACAGGTATTATTGACTCATGATGGGATCGGGATACATGCTGCAACAGGTATTATTGATTCATGATGGGATCAGGTTGTGCTCCGCATCAGGTTTTATTAGTGCTTTGGAAGGATTCGCCACTCCGGAGTCTGACATACTAGCAGTGAGCACAGGTACCGTACAATGCTGAGTGACTGAGTGTGATGAGCAAGAATTGAGACGGTCAGATTGAGTACTTTAAGAGTGTAAGTACGTGAGGTTTTCATTGTGTTGCATCACATGTGACATGCACATTGACATATAGATATAGAGATGTAATATTTCTCATATCAGTCATACTTGGTATATTTTATCTGTATTGAGCTTAACTATTAAACCTGGAAGCATGTCTACATTCCTGTACTATGTACAAGCAGATATGAGTTACTCTGAGATATTATTGTCATATTTACTTTCATTTCTTTACTGTTAAATTCTGTATTTAGACGGTATTGGTTGAGGTCGTCACTGCTTTCAGCCCAGGGTTAGTCTTGTTAATTATTGAGTACATTGGTCGGTTATACTCATACTATACTCTGCACTTCGTGTGCAGATCCAGGTGGTATTGGGCACGGCGGTTGCTGATTTTGGAGCTTTATCAGTTCGGAGACTATCGAGGCAGCTACTTTGGCATCCGCAGACCTTGACTCTCCTTTTTTTTCTTTTTAGTTTATTTATATCATTCTACCTTCCTAGACAGTGTTTTAGCAGTCAGACCATGTTATTGTATAGATGTTCATGTACCCAGTAACACCCGAATTTTGAGAAATTTTATATTGAGTTGCGGTATTTTCTTATCAGTTATTTTATGAGATTTTACTCTTAAGCATATTTTATTATGTTTTTAAATTTAAAGATGTGTGGTTTATCGTGATTGTCATCTTGGCTAGTATTGCGATATGTGTTATCACGGCATATGAGATTTGGGTCGTGACACATTGCAATAGTTTTATTTTCTAGTAGTGGGGATATTCACGATTTGAATTGGGGTAAGTATTTTACTTGAATTTGTTTATATTTCAATATTCCATCCTCGATTTTAGTGCTTGATTGATGATTTGAATTGGAGAAATTAGGGATTTTAGTAAAAACTTTTCTAAAACATAAATTGATAATTTGAAGGTCGACTTGAGGTTGGAATTGGGTGATTTTGGTATGGTTGGACTCATATCGCAATGGTTGTTCGTAATTTGTGAGTTTCGTCAGGTTTCGAGGTGCAGGCCCGGAGTTGACTTTTAGATTTTCATTAAATATCGAAACTTTATTATTTGGAATCGTTTCCTATGACTTTTATTTATGATATTAAGTTATTTTGGCTAGATTTAAGCCGGCCGAAGGTGAATTTGCGCGGGAAGGACTTATTAGTGGATTGATTTAGCTTGTTTAAGGTAAGTATCTTGCCTAACTTTGTGTGAAAGAAATTACCCCGTAAGATTTGGTCTAAATGCATTGTTTGAATTATGTGAAAGACGTGTATATGATGTGACAAGTGTGTGAACGGGCTTATATGTGTTATTTGACCTATTTAGTCTCTTAGGTTATTACTATGTCTTTAATTGAAATTATCATTCATTGTTGAGTTATTTTCCCTTTTCGTTGTGTTGTTGTTTGAAATTCTTGTATATATTATTGTTGAGTCGTGGGCTATATATTGTGGGGATATTAATATTGTTATTTCGGCAATATTGTCCCATATGAGCACGTATGGTGCGAGTTGATTATTGTATTCTGATGAGATGCGTATGCGGCGAGATAAGCAGGATTTATGCGCGTGTTGCTAGTAAGAGAAATTGCTTCATTTTGAAGAACACGCAGCGAGATAAGGGGACTAAAGCGCGTGAAGCTATTTTGAAAAAAAAATATTTTTAAAATAAATGTAAGGTTCACGCGGCGTCATAAGGAAGATATGTGATTTGTGACAGGTGTGGTACCTCGGGGTGATTCTTGCTGTGAATTCTATGTTGGAACAGCTTGATGATTTGAAATGTTACTGTTTTCCTTAATTTATTTCACTTGTATTTTAACTGTGTCTTAATTATTTTACTATTTATCACATGTTTACTCTTATTGGCATTTATTGCTTTTACTTTCTGTTGTTAGATTTATATTAATATTCTGCACAGATTTTTATGTCTAGTGGGTATCTTGACTTGTACCTCATCACTACTATACCAAGGTTAGTCTTGATACTTACTGGGTACCGTTATGGTGTACTCATACTACGCTTCTGCATATTTTTGTGCAAATCCAGGTACCTTTGACCATTCCGAACGCTAGTGAGTTGATTCAGACATTGCAGAGAATTCAAGGTATACCTGCTTGACGCTCGCAAGCCTCGGGAGTCATCTTCTGATATTATCTTTACTATTGTTTATCTTCATTCCAAAAAAAGTATCGTATTTAGAGATTTCTAGTGTGTTTTAGTAGAGCTTATGACTCCTTACTACCGGATTTAGGGATGTATGACTATTATTTTGCTTTAGCTTTATTATGTCATTTATCAGTTATTTATTTAATAGATTAGTTATTTATTTTTGTAAATTCTCGGTATGTATTAGGCTTACCTAATCTTAGAGACTAGGTGCCATCACGGTTCTAAAGGTGAGATTTTAGGGTCGTGACAGTTATTGGAGAAACTAAAATCATGCTTTGTAGCTATTTTGACATAGAAGATCTGGGTGATGCAAATTTCATTCTTGGTATGAAAATTACTACAATATGTGATGAAATTTTCCTTAACCATTCACATTGAGAAAATTCTAATGAAATACATTCTTATTTATTGTAAGCATGTTGTGGATTCCTTTTGATTCCAGTGTTCACTTATTCCTGTGCAAAGTGATAATGATGCGATAAATAAAAAAAATGATAGCTTAATTAGAAGCTTGATATATGTGATTGATTACACTCGGGCTAGTATTGCATATGCAGTAGGATTACTAAGTAGATTTACAAGTAAGCCGGGTAATGAATATTGACATGTCATAATTTGAATTATGAAGTATCTACTTGGTGTCAAAACTTATGGCTTATTTTATAAGAAACTATCCTACTCTACTCGAAGGTTTTTTACTTTGGGAGGTGGTTCTATTTGATGAAAATTAAAGAGCAGACAACTATTGTTAACTCTATCGGAGGGTGAACTAATTGGAAGATTTATTATTTCAAATTTCTTATTTTAAAATGCCAATTTCTCTTATTTTAATTGATTGTGACAACACCGCTACTATTGATAGAGTACAAAACTATTATTACAACGGTATATCCAGACCCATAAGGAGAAAATATTATACTGTGAGATCATATTTAATAAGTGATACTATTAATGTTGATTATGTTAAATCTTATGATAATCTTACAGATCCACTGAATAAGGCTTTAGCAAGAGAAAGGGTCTAACGCATATCGAGAGGGATGAGATTGAAGCCCAGTAATTCATAAATCATATATGAGAAAATCCGAGCATAGGAATTAGAGATCCTTTAACGAGGTTCAATAAAAATGACGAATCATATGATGGATTATTTTGAAAGGCACTATTATATTTACTATTATTTTATTCCTATAGTATGAGTGCATTTATCCGGTAATGATTAGTGAAGGTTGAGTCTATGAACTCTTAATTAAAATTTATAGCTTGTATGAGTAGGGTGTTAGAGTTACATGAGCAACCTTGATTGATTTTATCTTATGTGAGTGCGGAAGTAGGCCGCTTCCAATGAGAATTGGGCTAATTCTAAAAATATTCATGAAAACCAGGATAGCACAAGGACGTAATATGCTAGCTAATGAAGCTTATGTCAGCACCTTGATTATTATGTGTAAGTAGTAATACTTTATTATCCGTAGGCAGTTATAGTTCAAGTCTGATATCACTACTAACTCTGGAGTAAAGATCGTTGTTTTGCTAATTGGAGATACATTGAAGAGCACGTCTTCATTATGCGTAATAGTCTCCCTTCATCTAGTAAGCTCTCTTATTTTAATATTAAAATAGATAAACGAATGTTGGTGTATTTTCTATATGGTATTTTAACATGAAAATAACAATATTCCATGACTCTTATTAATATTTATTTCCCTATAATTTTAGAAGTGGCCAGAACTCCCACAAACTCACTATTCCATGATGTAGAAAGTGATTGTAGCTCTTTTTTAACTACTCTCCCATGTTGTACCATTAAGTACACACTAATTCATCTATTGACCCATATTATTCATGGTTTCTGTCACGACCCAAAATTCTCTCATAGGGTCGTGATGGCACCTAGTATCTAAGGGTAGGTAAGTCTATCACATAACGATATAAATCAGGATATAATAACTTAAAAATTAACAAAATACTGCGAAATATGATAATACTGCCAACATAGATACAATAAGAAACTTTTTAAAACCCGGTAATACTGAGTCATAAGCTCTACAAGAAATACTAAACAAGTCTCAAAGAGTAAAATGCTGTTTGGAATACATAAATAGTAGAAAAGAACGTAAAGAGGGTGACTCGAAGGACTGTGAATGAAAATACAGTGATACCTTGAAGTCTCTAACACGCTCTAGCACCTCCTAAAGATCTGCTCGATCTGAAGTACCTAGATCTACACAAAAATTATGTAGAAGCATACTATGAGTACACCACAGTCGGTACCTAGTAAGTATTAAGACTAACCTTGGTAGAGTAATGACGAGATTAAAGTCATGATACTCACTAGTCAAATAACCTATGCAAGATATCAAGAGAAAACTAACAACATAATGTATAATATAACAAATATCAACAACCTTGTTGAGCGTGTAAATAACTCAATGTAGAATAACTCATCATAGCCAATGAAATATCAAATAGGGATGGGGCATGTGATAGCATGTCAAAATAAACTAACAACTCATAAAACTCAAGGCAGAAACATTTAAGAAACAAGTATATGATCAAAATATCAACCCCGTTCCAACACATGAACAATATCAAAGGAATGCCCCAAAATATTCCATAACATTATCAACAACAACACCCTTATGTCGCCGTGTGCGCATAATAATGAAATATCTCGCATATATCACCGCACGCACATAAACCACCATTATCTTGCGGCATGTGCATCATAATTAAACGCCTCCCTTATGTCGCCGCATGCGTATCTCGCCACCCTTATACTCCACACAATATTAATCAAACGACACAACATATTCACATGTACCACAATATCATAAAATAACGAAATCTAAAATCACATCAAAATATAGTCCCACAACCCAACAACAACATGCACAAGGACATTACAATAACATAATAGTGTTGGAGTAATCAACAATAAAGCATGTTTCATATAGCAAATAACTCCAATTCAAGTCATATTAATAGCCTAAGATCTAATTCGGTCATAAACCACACACCGCCTGTGTACACACTCGTCGCCTCGTGTACAAGTTGTTTCACATAACACACAACAATAACAACAACAGCAATAACAACAACCCAGTATAATCCCACAAGTAGGGTCTGTGGAGGGTAGGATGTACGCAGCCTTACCCCTACCTACATAACACAAATATGCAAATTAGACCAAATCCTAAGGGGTAGTTTTTCTCCCATACAGGGTTAGGCAAGATACTTACCTTAATTAAGGCAATTCAATATACTAAAAATGCTTTTTCTTTATAATTCACCTTTGTCCAGCTCAAATATAACCAAAACCAACTCAATAATATTAAATAATGCAAGAGAAATAAATTTCAATTATTGAAGTTGCAATCTTTACCCAATTCCCCAAAAGTCAACAAAAGGTTTGTCCGGTCAAAACTCGAGTCGAGAGGTAGATCTTGACTACTCATAACCCCACGAGTCCAAATATATGATTAGTTTTCAAATCTGAGTCCAAATCGACTCTCAAATCTCAAATTTTTATTTTTTAAAACATAGTAAAAATCCCCAAAAATCCCGTTCAAATTTCATGATTTTGATGTTAAACTCCATAAGTAATCATGTTATAATATCAAAATTGAGTAAACATCACTTACCCAATAGCTATGTATGAAAATCCCCTCCAAAAATCGCCTCCTACCAAGTTTAGGGCCCAAAATGTGATAAAATAAGACCAAGTCCCGAAATCTCAATTATTTGTAGAGCTGCAGAAGTCGCATTTGCGACGACCGCAATTGCGACCCTTGGCTCGTAAATGCGGAGCCTGCCAAAATACCACAGAAGTCGCATTTGCTCCCACTGCAATTGCGATCCTTGGCTCGCAAATGCAGAGCATGCCAAAACACCACAGAAGTCGCATTTGCGACATAACGGATCGCAAAAGCGATCAGCCTAGCCCCAACCCCTTCGCAATTGTGAGATTGGCTTCACAAATGCGAAGCCAGCCGCCCCCTGCTCAATTGCAATTGCGACTTAAACCTTGCAAATGCGAACTGGTTCTCGCATTTGCAAGACTTGCAGGACGAGCAGAATATCTGAACTCAACTCAAACACCCTGAAACACGTCTGAAACTCACTCGAGCCCCTACTAAACATCCACACAAGTCTTAAACATCATACGAACTCGCTCGCAAGCTCAAAATACCAAAATAAATATCCGAAACCAGGAATCAAATACCAAAATACATCGAATTCACAATGAAACTCAAGAACTTATAAAATCACAACCAATTATCCAATTCCTACCAAACCAACTCGGAATGACACCAAATGTTGCACACAAATTTCAAATGACAAAACGGACTTATTCGAAATTTCAAAATCAAAATCCAAGCCCGATAGCCACAAAGTCAACCCATGGTCAAACTTAAAAAATTTCTATACTTCTAAATTGCCAACTTTCGGCAAAAAGATCCAATTCATCCTAGGAACCTCTGAATTCAATTCTGGGCATATACCTAAGTCCAAAATTGCCATACGAACCTATTGGGATAATCAAAATAATGTTCTGGGGTAGTTTCCTACAAAAGCCAAACTTAGTCAACTCTTCCAAACTAAGAACCAAGTATTCCAAATAAATCTAAAACATCCCTGAAACCCAACCAACCTTTCCCGCAGGTCACATTACCACAAATACACATACGGGAAGCTTCAAAAGGAAAAACGGAACTCAAATGCACAAAACGACCGATCCGGTCATTAAAGACTCATTTATTACTGCACTTTCTTCCAATTTAAATCAAGAAAGAATTACAGGAGCCTATCTTCAATATATGGTCCGTGAAAAATTATATATATAAACAACCCGGTGCACAAAACATACCAGGTTCACGCAAGATCGGAAAAATAGTCGTACCCCAAGGGATGTGAAAGTACATAAAAATTCTAAGGTTAAATTTATGGGAAAAAAAAAAAGAAGAAGAGAGATTTTTACTTTGTTAAAGGAAGGTGTTCTAGGTGGTGGAGTTTTGAACTCAATAATTTATCCAGAATTTGTTTGAGAGTCATATGACCTATATGATCTGGCTATTGTATCTTAGGGGAGATAAGTCAAGAGGATTAATACTGGATTAGTAAAGATTTTGCTGCAGTGGGCTTGAATTTCCTTATAAAGAGCGCGAAATCCGCACTTCAACTTTAAGAAAATATTTCTTTTTCTTTGTTATTTTTTCAACTGTAAGTAATTGTTTTATCATCAACAGGTTCAATATTAAGATTCTTAAAGGTTGAACCATAGAATTTAAATCTTGAATTTGTCTGAGCCACATAAATGTATGTAGTGTGTAAATACAAAATTTGAAAATAGGAGATCCTTAATTAGGAAAGCTGCTTCTAAATTAGGAATGTGACTGCCAAACCAAGTTACTCCCTCCGTTTCAATTTAAATGACACACTTTCCTTATTAGTCCGTTTCAAAAATAATGACAAATTTTTATATTTAGAAATAATTTAATTTTAAAATTTTTATTTTACCTACTTTACCGTTAATGAGAAGTTTTTATACTCACACAAATGTCAATGGCCCACACTTAACCTTTTAGGACCACATATTTCAAAAGTTTCTTTTGTTTTCTTAAACTTTGTGTCAAGTCAAACTACCTCAACTAAATTGAAGCGGAGAGTGTACAATAATTTCTTTGTACCAACAATTTCCTCTTTGTATATACCAGAGGCTACTAGCTAAAGAAGTTTAAGATGATTTGAAGTCATAGGTTGAAAAACATGCTCTGAATCTGATTCTAATGCCTCAATCATCTCAGGCCACAAGATAGCTGAGATAGTCCAAGATCCATCACCCTTAGCACCTGGCCTTTGGTTAATGTAACCAACTCCAAGCTTTTGTATGGTGGAGTATACTGTTCCTACAACTGGACTTCCGAAGCCAAAATCTACTTCAGCCACCGGGAACCTCCGTCCAGATGAGACAACAATCGCTGGACCACCTTGGCCGAGGACAATTTTCGCGAGCACCAATCCCGGCTTGTTACATTCAATCCAATCAATTAAATCTAAGAAATGTTCTGCACTTGTCACTTTAGAGATGGCGTTGTGCACGTTATTCGCGACATTTGCTATAGATGCTTGCTCAATTTCATTGACACTTGCTTCACCAACAGCTATAGATAAAGCATTCCCAATATAATTCTCCATTACTTTCTCAGTGTTACATATCCTTGTTCTTCCATCAACTAACCATCCCATCTTGCACTTCTTGCTGTGTCCTTTATCAATTGCCTTGACCATAATCTTCCATATGTAAGCCGAGAACGCCTCGATTTTAGTCCTTTTGGTACCATCGAGTGAAGCCAATTTTTGCAACCTGTCGATATTCGACGCATCAATGTAGTATAACCGCTTAAGCAATGTACTCGGGGTCGATATGTGGAGTATATCGTGAAGAGAGCATGAAATAAACGATTTGTCAAAGGAACGGTTGTATATAGGTGGGTACCGAGCACGAAGAAGGTACCGTCGGTGGTCAGGCGAGAAAGAGAGCGGTTTTTTCCTTGCAATCTCTGACCACATTAGTAAAAACTTCGTAAAGGAACTAGCATCACCTAAAGCATGATCAAATGTGAATGTTATAAATATGCCTCCACATTCGTAATTTGTGAGTTGGACTTGTACTGGAAACTCCTCATGTATTGGAACTAATTTTCCCTCTAGACACTTGTTGAGATTGTAGAAGTCAAGCTGATTTAGTGAAATGCTGGCTTGTGCTACCAAAAATAGAGCACCGGTATTATCACAGAGAATTTCAGGCTCATTTGTTTCTGGATTTGGAATAATTCGACCAGCAAATGGGTAGAAATGGGAGAGGCAATTAGCAAGGGAATTTTTTAATTCATCAGCGACTGAAGCTGATGAGTCGTTATGTTTTGCTTTGTGGTAGACGTAAAAGTAGGTCACTGGAAATCGTCCACTGAGAAGGTCAAGGTTTGAAAGGGTGAGAATACGAGGCTCTGGAATTGGACCAGTGGCTTTTACTACTGATTTTCTGATGATACTTACTGCGTAATCACCATTTCTTGCATCTTCCAGTGCCATGATATTGCCTAAGGAACTTTAATTCGTCTACTTTATAGTTCTACAATAGAGTTTGGTTGTGGTTGATACGAGGTATTTTGGACGCTTTTTATAGTGAATCAATTAGCAAATGGAAAGACAAGTTGATATAATGATGTTGTATACGGTCGGAATCGAACCCGCATACGACATAGCAAGTTAGGCTCGGTACATGACAACCAAAGATTGAAGATCGATCCCGAGTCCCACCGAGCTAGAACCCGGGGTCAGAACGCCTGTCTTCGAGAGCATTGAGTCCGTAATCTAGGAGTCGACCTTAGCCCCGATCGAGATCGAAGAAATATTGTTAGCATAACTAACATAAGGCCGAAATATTCGTGACCGGTCAGGTATTACGGCGGGAATCTCGGCGCGTATCAGTAAGGAACCGGCAATCAGCTAATCAAGGAATTGTTTACCTTTCATTGAATTGTACCTAAAGTAAGATTCCTCTATTGTATAAAGGGGGGAGGGGGGTCTGATAATTCATTCAAAAAAGAGGAAATACGCATCCCAAAGCAATACATTGTTATTATTTCTCTTAAGCTCTTGTTCTTCTGTATCTTGATATCGATCGAAGCGTACCTGGCTTGAGGGTGGTTAACCTTCCAAAGCCGATCCTATTCAATTCGTGTGGTTTGCATTTACTTTGTCATTATTTATTTCAATTACGATCTAATTTATCATTTTGTATCAAGTTAGTCCACGAATACTTAAAATCACTTACAAAATTAATTGTTATCCGCTTTTGAGGGTAAACAGATGTATGTAACCATTATGATCTAATTTAGTCATTTCATTTCAGGAAAAAGGGACGATCAGAAGTCAGTGTTAGTGAAATGCTTAGAGAAGATTGCATTATGAACTTGGACTTGTTTTGTAGTCATGCTGAATGTGACACGTGCTTAATTTTACGGTTTGGCAGGAATTCACTCACACTAGTGCTAATGTTATTAAAAAGAAAATTAACCTAAATAGGGTCCATTATTTCTCTGCGGAGTCGTCGGATTTACCCTTTTTTAAGTCCTACACGAAACAAATATGAGCAATTAGTTTTTCTTTAAACTCTGTCCATTGGATGTAGAAGACATGTACAAATTTAATTAGAGGTTCTGTTTGAAAAAGAATAATATCTTTTTTAATTTGAACCAATCTCATTCTTAAAGGTAATTTTTGTAGACACACAAACCGTTAATTTTAAATCTTTTTCTTTCTTTTTAAAATTTCATGTCAAGTGAAAATACGTCACATAATCAAATGGAGGTAATAGCAATTAAAGATGGGTTACGACTGATGGCGGAATCGACTATCCAAAGCCCGAGATACCTGGAATATGCGCGTTGCACTGTTAGCACTATAAATTAGTATAGTATCTTATTGAAAATGCAAGTGCTAAAGTTCAACAATATGACTTCATCAGTTATAGTGCGTCCTTTTGACAACTGGGAATTCAAATGGGGACTAGGTAGCAATTATGAAGTTCAACAAAACAATTATGTCACCCCCAATCCTTCTATCATGAGGTAGCTTATGTGTACAACAAATATCAGACCATTCCTTCTGCAGTTTCAGATTTTAACATTTAAATTCACAATGTATAACGATCAAGATGTTAGTTGAAATAACTACTGTATAATAAATAATGGGAGAGCAAAATGATGCGAACAAGAAAGAGGTAAATTTGAATTGTTAAATGAAAAAATGATTTAATGCACCTTTTTCTCTTAGATAATTGTCGGTCGTGCGGGTTAAGTAGTGCAGTTGTATGAATTAATTGACCGTAATAAACTTCCAATTACTTAGATGATTATAATGAGCAAGAGACAACTATATTTGTTGACTATAAATTCTGATGATCTCTTCACTGAATGTTCTTGTTTACCCGAAAAATCGGATAACGTTAAATTTAGATATGGTTCTAAGGGTATGCAAATTTCTTTAATACAAAATGACAATACAGGTATTTTTTGCTATGAAATGGGAAATGATGGACGGGAAGACTGAAAAATATTAGAAGAACAAGCACAATGAAATCATAATGTATCTTGGAGGACCCTCGTCTATTGCAGT
This sequence comes from Nicotiana tabacum, assembly GCF_000715075.1. Classification (NCBI taxonomy): domain Eukaryota; kingdom Viridiplantae; phylum Streptophyta; class Magnoliopsida; order Solanales; family Solanaceae; genus Nicotiana; species Nicotiana tabacum. The sequence continues at coordinate 65,734,140 of NC_134092.1, forward strand.
ATATCTCCCTTTTTATAGTAGAGGGTCACTACTTTATCTATAACAACATAATAAAATAATACATATAGTGGAGAACCCATGATGATTTGTCTCTCCCTTGATTCTCGCCAAGATTCTCTCCCTTGGTGCGGTTGTAACGGCTCTTGTGTGCGAGCTTGGCACTGACTCGAGCTTGGTGCTAGATCGACTCCCCAGTCTTAGTTCGAGCTCGGTTCTGCCTTGGAGCATCGATATTCGGGGCCTGTGTCGATCGGCGTTGCCCTGTAGTCCGATTCAGACACGGGCTCGATAATGATATCAAGTTTTGCCGTTGATTGGTCTTATAGCTCGAAGCTCGACGTCTCTACTTCGGAATTCGTCCGAGCTCACCATGTGGATACCCTTCGATTGAAACGTCATTGTCTCGACCGGTCTTTATGACTGAGAATCGGTTTTGACCGTACACAGATAGTTCCCTCGTTTCTCGGAAAGGATGTGGCGAGGAACGATATGATTTTTCTGCGGCTCGATCAAATTTATGCCGACGTTTCTATCGAACCCGATCTCGACGTATGTGATAGCTATCCCTTCAGCTCGGTTTTACCGAGGCATTTAATGTGGGTCAGATGGTGGTCGGCCACCGCTGATACCGAACCTTCAAGCCTTAGTCTATAAATAGTCTTTCCACATAACTTTTACCACTTTTGCGCCTTCTCTTCTTCCAAACTTTCCTATTTATCCTCTCTACTTCGCTGCTACGGGGTCGTCCATACCAGAATTTTGGTACGGTCTATTTCTTCCTTTGCACTCTTTCCTTTCATATCAATGGCGAAAACTTCGAAAACCGTACCTCAGAAGGAAAAAGCCTCTTCCTCACGGTCGTCTGATGATAAGGCGCCGGTGGAGCCGTCAGTTCATGACTATGTTCCTGGCCCGTGCATTTTGAAAACTGAATTTAAGGTGGAGAACCCTTCCTCGGTTCCGGGTCGATGCGAACACGTATCGATGTATACATGCTCTATAACGGAGGATCTCCTTGAGGCCGTCCGAAAAGACTGCAACTGGGGTTCCGAGGTCGTGTTGCAAATTCCGTCTTCCGATGAGGATGTTACTACTTACGTGGAGGGATTTTTAAGCGTTTACACTTATTCCTTCACACTGGGACCCGTCGACCCGGTGATTATTTATTTCTGCAAAAGGTATCAAGTCACCCTTGGCCAAATCCATCCCTCTTTATGGCGTATAGTGATCTTATTGCGCTTCTTCTCTATCAAAGCCGGGGGTTGGATTTTTCTCTGAACCACCTCATATGACTGTATCGGCCTCAGATCTTTCGAGGACTAATCAGACTTCATCGCCGGGCATCAAAGGCATTAATGTCGAGTATTGATGAAGACAAGGATCGAGGTTGGATGGGTCGCTATATCCGAGTGAGGACCCGTGATCTCATTCCGAGGAGAAGATGTCATTCCCTGAAGAATGGAATTTTGACCGTAAGTGATTTTTGTTCACGTTTCAGGTGCTTTTTCGATTTTTTTTGATGTCCTTCCCTGATGTTCAGCTGCCCCTTGGATGCCACAAGCAGTGCCCAACCTCGAGGACTGGGTTCGAAAGTTGGCCTCGACCTCCTCTTACGCCGAGCGCGCTCGGCGTGATTTGGCAAAAGGCAGATGGGAGGCTAAGAACCATGGTGAGGTTTTTTGCTTGTTTCCTTCGAAGTATTCTTTGCATTCTATTTGTTACCGATTTCCTCTTGTGCAGGTGTAACTAGGGATGCAGCTTTGAGGCCTTTGAACGGTGAAGAAGGAAACAAGTCCCTGGTCCCTAAACAGGGAGAAGATAAGAAGCGAAAAGCTTCCTCTCGGTTAGAGGACCCCAAGCCCAAAACTCGCAGGGTGAAGAGAAAAACAATTGCCCTTTCGATTGACTTGGTCCAACGACTGAGAGAAGAAGAAGAAAATAGCTCCTCGGCTTTAGTAGTCCTGTCTACGGAGGCCATCGAGGTTGCCAGAGATTCCGAGCCGATGGCGGCTGTGCCTATCGGGGTTGTTTCCGAAGACCAGAATCTCGACCGGAGTACTCCGAGTGATTTGCTCGGGGCTATGACAATGGGTGAATCGCCTTCTCTTCCATCTTTTTCTGAGGAGGCGCTAAAGGAAGCTCGAGAATTGAAGACTCCCGATATCGGTGCAGGCTCTGGTGCAGGGGATCGTTTTAGGGATTGTTTTACTGGAGTCGACGATGGTTCCGATATCGATGACGCTTCTCTTTTATTAGAGGAGGCTTAGCGTTTCATTACTCGGGTAATGATTCTTCCATACTTCATTTCTTTGTTCTTTTCCATACTTGACTCGTGTTTCTTACTGTGCAGGCCATTAGTAGGTTTCGAGTCGATCTTAGCCAGTGTGAGGCCGAGCTCCGGAAGGTCCCAGGTGAGAGAGATGCCCTGCGGCTTCTTTGCAGCCAAAAGGACGAGGCTATAAAGGACCTCCAAGCAGATTTGGCTAAGGTCCGCGAAGAAGGGGTTGAGCTCGATAAGCAGGTGAGCCTCGTTCTGTTAAAGTATGGGTCTGACTCAACCGTGGAAGTTAACCCTTCGTTGTCTCAGTTGCAGCAAAAGATCGAAAAGATCGGGTTACTTCGAGAAGAAGTCGATCAAATTTGAGCTGAATGCAATCGGTGGAAGGAGACCCTCGACCGCCTGGCAGCGGAAAAAGAGACCATCTTAACAAAATTATTATCGGCCGACGTTCAACTTCGAAGTGTCAAGCAAAAGGGGTCGGTTCAAGCTAAGAAGATTGAGGAGCTTGAAACACGACTTGCTGAGGCTAAGGCGGAGCTTGAGTCATCGAAAGTCTTGGCAGATAAGTCCATTGCTGTATATCGGGCTGATGCTGAGGCTGCTCAGATGGAGGCCCGGGCAGCGGCGAAGGTCGCCGATACTCGAGCTCATTGGGTTGCCGAACTTGCTAAGTGTAGGTCTCGGAGGGAGACCCTCAAGGAGATACACGCTTGAGGTTTCGACCTTATCGAAGAGGTAAAAAAGGCAAAATAGCTCAAAGCGGAAGCTGAAGCCTTGGCTTCTGATGATGATGATGATGATGGTAGCGAAAGCGGATCCGAGGACGGGGAAGAGCTCGACCAGGAAGCTTAGTTTCGAATTCTTCATGTTTGTACATTAATCTCGTAGGCAATTTTCGTATATATATGTATAATCAGGTCGACTTGTTTTTGTTCTGTGAAGACTTTTAATCGAATGTTGACATTGTAGTCTCTCTGATCGATCAGATTTGTAGCCCCTGGGTTTGCTTGTTGAGTCGATGATTCAAACTTTGAAGGAACATAATCCGTAGATGTAAAAAGTAGCTTATTAGCAGTCGAGTGAATGTTTAGAACTTGAAATATTGTAGCCCGTAGGCGTAATGGTCGAGTGCGTGCTTGCTCTTACTTGAGATAAAGGTAGCCCGTAGGCTTAATATTCGAGTGATTATTTTCAACTCGGAATGTAAGTAGCCCATAGGCTTTAATAGTCGAGTGAATGTTTCGAACTCGAAATGTAAGTAGCCCGTAGGCATTATAGAGTGAGTGGTCTATTCGAACTCGGAATAAAAGTACCCCGCAGGCTTAATAGTCGAGTGAATTTTTTGAACTCAAAATTTAAGTAGCCTGTAGGCTTAAATGGTAGAGTGAGTGCTTTGCTCGAACTCAGAATAACAGTAGCCCGTAGGCTTAATAGTCGAGTGAATGTTTCGAACTCGAAATTTAAGTAGCCCGTAGGCTTAAATGGTAGAGTGAGTGCTTTGCTCGAACTCGGAATAACAGTAGCCCGTAGGCTTAATAGTCGAGTGAATGCTTCGAACTCGAAATGTAAGTAGCCTGTAGGCATTGTAGAGTGAGTGCTCTATTCGAACTCGGAATAACAGTAGCCCGTAGGCTTAATAGTCGAGTGAATGTTTCGAACTCAAAATTTAAGTAGCCCGTAGGCTTAAATGGTAGAGTGAGTGCTTTGCTCGAACTCGGAATAACAGTAGCCCGTAGGCTTAATAGTCGAGTGAATCTTAATTCTGGTTCCACAATAAATCTAAAGTCATTGCACATGTGTTTATGTTTGGGCCGATCTATATGAGCATGGTTCATTTTGACCATTTGGCTCTTACAATTTTTCCTGTTGGAACCTTGTTGTGAGATGACTTTCTTGTATCTAAACTCGATGTATTTGAGGGCCATGATGCTCCCCCAGTATTTGAGGTCCGTCGGAAAGAGGCCTCGGATATTGTTGAAAGTGCAGCACGATCCATGGTTGCCGAAAAACCCATTTGGGAGAAAACCGGTCTAAGGGAAAAAGAGTGCAACGCGTGCTCTCGTTCGAAAGATCTTCTTCAGCTCTTGTTCGGACTTCTGCATGGGTTAGTTAGATGAATATGGAAAGGTTGTACCTTAGCAGTAGTACCGTTTTAGATGTGATACATTCCAACTGCTTGATAGCTGTTTGCCGTTTATGATGCCGAGCCTGTATGGTCCTTTTCCAACGTTCTTGAGCACCTGGTATGGTCCTTCCCAATTTGATCCTAATTTTCCTTCATTTGGATTCCGAGTATTGATGGTGACTTTTCTTAACACTAAGTCCCCGGGCTTGAAATGGTGAAGTTTAGTTCTTCGATTATAGTACCTTTCGATTCGTTGCTTTTGGGCGGCCAATCGGATGAGGGAAGCTTCTCGTCCTTCGTCCTATAATTCAAGGCTGGTGTTCACAGCCTCGTTATTTGATTCTTCCGTCATGAATCGAAATCTGGGACTAGATTCACCAACTTCGACTGGTATCAATGCTTCGGAACCATATACTAAGGAGAATGGGGTCGCCCTCGTACTGGATTTTGACGTTGTTTGGTATGCCCAAAGGACTTCGGGCAGGATTTCTCTCCATTTTCCCTTCGCGTCGTTCAATCTCTTCTTCAGGTTTTGAAGAATAGTCTTGTTCATTGATTCAGCTTGACCGTTCCCACTGGGGTGGTATGGTGTTGATAATATCATTCTTATTTTGTGATCTTCGAGGAATTTTGTGATTTTGATACCAATGAATTGCTTCCCATTGTTGCATACTATTTCGGCGGGTATCCAAAATCGGCATATGATATGATCCCAAATAAAGTCTATGACTTCTTTCTCTCTTATTTTCTCGATCGCCTGCGCTTCAACCCACTTAGAAAAATAGTCAGTCATAAATAAAATAAATTTGGCTTTACCTGGGGTCGACGGCAGAGGGCCGACGATGTCCATCCCCCATTTGATGAATGGCCACGGGGATAGGACCGAGTGAAGTTGCTCCCCGGCTTGATGGATCATTGGTGCAAACCTCTGACATTTATCACATTTACGAACAAATTCTTTCGCATCTTTGCCCATATCGATCCAATAATACCCCGCTATGATCACTTTTCGGAATAATGTGTCGGCACCGGAGTGAATGCCACATGTGCCCTCGTGTACTTCCCGGAGTATGTAATTGGTATCTCCCGAACCCACGCATACCGCCATCGGTCCATCGAATGTTCTTCGATATAGTGTTCCGTCCGCAACTAACGTAAATCGAGCAGCTTTAGTCCGTAGGGCCCTGGAATCTTTAGGGTCTGAAGGGAGCTTTCCGTTTTTTAAGTATTCAATATACTTATTTCTCCAATCCCAGGTTAAGCTAGTAGAATTTATTTCGGCGTGCCCATCTTCGATTACCGATCTTGAAAGTTGGAAGCCAGTCCCCGTGCTCAAATCACCTACCTCGACCGATGATCCCAAATTTGCGAGAGCATCGGCCTCATTATTCCGTTCTCGTGGAACATGCCGTAGGGTCCATTGTTTGAAATGGTGTAAGGTGATAAGCAGTTTGTCCAGATACATTTGCATCCTACCTTCTCAGACTTCGAAGGTTTTGTTTACTTGACTCAACACCAGCAAAGAGTCACAGTGCGCCTCAATGACTTCTGCTCCCAAGTTTCTAGCTAGTTCGAGACCTGCAATCATGGCTTCATACTCGGCCTCGTTGTTAGTTAACCTGATAGTTTTAATAGCTTGCCTAATAATGTTACCCGTGGGGGGTTTCAAAACTATGCCTAACCCGGACCCCTTTATATTCGAAGCACCGTCCGTAAAAAGGATCCATACCCCGGACGATATACCTGATTTCAAAAGGAGTTCCTTTTCGACTTCGGGTATGAGGGTTGGCGTGAAGTCGGCCACGAAGTCTGCCAAAATTTGAGACTTGATGGCCATGCGGGGTTGACATTCGATATCATACCCACTGAGTTCGATGGCCCATTTGACCAATCGGCTTGATAGTTTGGGCCTATGTAAATTATTATGGAGTGGGCAGGTGGCTAATACGCTTATGGGGTGACATTGAAAGTACGGCCTTAACTTTCTAAGTGCCAATTTTTCTAAGTACAAATACCTAGTTTCCGCTTCTCCTAAGGTCCGACTTACGTAATAAATAAAAAATTGTGTACCTTGCTCTTCTCAAACTAGGACACTGCTTACGGCGACTTCCGATACCACCAAGTACAGGTAGAGCTGCTCGTCCGCTTTCGGAGTATGAAGCAGTGGCGGGCTCGAGAGGTATCGTTTCAATTCCTGTAACGCTTGTTGGCATTCCGGTATCCAGGCGAAGTCGTTCTTCTTTTTGAGTAGGGTGAAAATTTTGTGACTTCGATCCGATGATCTTGAAATGAACCGGCCTAAGGCTGCAATTCTTCCCGTTAACCTTTGAAAAGCTTTCACGCTGTCCACGATGGGATGTCTTCGATGGCCTTGATTTTGTCGGGGTTGAACTCAATTCCCCGATTTGAGGCCATGAAGCTGAGGAACTTGCCCGAACCGACCCCGAAAGCACATTTTTCGGGGTTGAGCTAAATGTTATATTTCCTCAGAATCTTGAACGTTTCCTACAAATGGGCCAAATGGTCCTCTGCGCGCAGGGACTTAACTAGCATGTCATCAATATAGACTTCCATCGTTTTACTTATTTGTTCTTCGAACATTCTGTTTAATAAGCGTTGATAAGTAGCTCCTGCATTTTTTAGCCTGAAGGGCATTACGTTATAACAATATGTTCCATATCGGGTCACAAATGAAGTCTTTTCCCGGTCGTCCGGGTTCATATAAATTTGATTATACCTGGAATAGGCATCGAGAAAGGTGAGAATCTCGTGGCCGGCCGTGGCATCGATCATACGATCGATGTTGGGCAGTGGAAAGGAATCTTTGGGGCATGCTTTGTTCAAATCCTTATAGTCCACACACATTCTAAGTTTTTTTCCTTTTTTAGGTACAACAACCACATTGGCTAACCTTTCGGGGTATTTTACTTCCCGAATGGACCCTATCTTGAAAAGTTTGGTTCCCTCGTCCTTTATGAATGCGTGCTTTTCCTCGGACTGGGGCCTTCTTTTTTGCTTCACCGGTATGAACATAGGGTTCAAGCTTAACTGGTGCGCCGTTATGTCCGGCGGAATCCTGTTATATCTAGATGGGACCAGGTAAAATAGTCGATGTTATTGATAAGAAATTGAATGAGTTTCTTCCTGAGTTCGGGGCTCAAACCCGTTCCTAGGTATACCTTTCATTCGGGCCAGTATTCGATCAGTACGATTTGCTCCAGTTCCTCAATTGTTGATTTGGTGGCATCGAAATCATCAGGGGTTACGAAGGATCGAGGGATCCATCGATCATCATTGTATTCTTCAACGTTCTACTTACCTGGCCGGGTCGAAGCCGATGTCTGTGATTGCTATTTGGCGCTCTGCTTTGAACCTGATCCTTTTTTTGGTGAAGGCGAGGATATTGATTTTGCTTCTTCGATGGAGAACATTTCCTTTGCGGCTGTTTGTTCCCCGTACACTATTTTGACACCTCCTGATGTTGGGAATTTAAGGACCTGTTGTAGGGTCGAGGGTACGGCTCTCATGCTGTGGATCCACGGCCTTCCGAAGAGGGCGTTATATCTCATATCACCTTCGATCACGTGAAACTTTGTTTGCTGGATGGTTCCGGCCACGTTTATCGGTAGGGTAATCTCGCCTTTAGTGGTTTCACATGCCATATTGAATCCGTTTAGAACCAGAGTTGCGGGTATGACCTAATCAATTAACACACGCTTAATCTTAGTTTTATTCATGAGTACGGATATTACCAGTGCATCGTTATGGGGTTGGATGATTCCCTCTGTATCTTCATCACTGAAGGATAAAGTCCCTGTGGGTGTATAATCTTGAGTTCGAGATCACTTCACAATCGATGTTTTAGTGTGTTTAAGCATCGGTCCTTGGGGGGCATCGACGCCGCCGACGATCATGTGAATGACGTGTTGCGGTTCTTCTGGCTCGTTTTGCTTGCCGAATTCCTTGTCTCTAAAATGGTTCTTCGCCCTATCGCTCAGAAATTCCCGAAGGTGCCCTTTGTTAAATAAGCGGGCCACTTCCTCTCCTAGTTGCCTACAATCTTCCGTTTTGTGATCATGGGTGCCATGATATTCGCACATTTGATTGGGATTCCTTTGGGCAGGATCGGTTTGCATGGGTCGAGGACATCTGGTGTCTTTGATGCGCCCGATGGCCGATACGATGGTAGATGTACCAATGTTGAAGTTATACTCCGATAGTCGAGGGACTTCTATAGGATCTGTATATTTATCAAAGCCGCTCTTGCTCATAAGTCCCCGAGAATTTTGCCCCCGAACAATCCTTTGATTGTTCCGAACCGTATCACGTGCTGAACCGTTGTTCATCCGATCTGTGTCGTACGGTGATCTCTGTTCGACCTTTGTTCTCTGTTGGTTTCCCTTTGATTTTTAGTGGTTGTGTGGTTCTGACGTACGGGCCCATACGGAGCTCCCAATTGATCATCTTCGACCCTGATTTTTGATTGGTACCGGTTGTGTACATCTGCCCAAGTTATTGCTGGGTACTCGATCAAATTTTGTTTCAGCCGACGTGATGCTATCGAACTTAGCCCGTTCAGTCCTTGGGTGAAAGCTTGTACGGCTCAATCATCTATGACCACTGGCAAGTCCATGCGCTCTATTTGAAATCGGGATACGAATTCCCTTAGCATTTCGTTACCCCTTTGTTTTACTTTGAAGAGGTCCGATTTCCTTGTTGCAACCTTTATGGCACAAGCATGTGCTTTTACGAATGAGTCTGCTAACATGGCGAAAGAATCAATGGAATTTGGTGGTAAGTTGTGATATCAGATCATTGCTCCCTTTGCGGGAGTCTCTTTGAACTTTTTCAACAACACAGATTCGATCTCATCATCCTCCAAATCGTTGCCTTTGATGGCACATGTGTAGGAGGTGACGTGTTCATTAGGATCGGTCGTACCGTCATATTTGGGAATTTCGAGCATACGAAATTTTTTGGGGATTGGTTTTGGGGCCGCGCTCGAGGGAAAAGGCTTTTGTATGAATTTTTTGGAATCGAGCCCTTTTATCATTGGCGGAGCCCCCGAAATTTAATCGACCCTAGCATTATATATTTTCATTTTTTTGTCGTTGGCTTCGACTCGCTTTGTGAGTTCCTCGAGAAATTTAGCAATTTCAGGAGCGGTCCCCGATTCCTGCTCGTTTGATTTTACTACGGTGAGTTCCGTTCTGGGGGTGGCTTCTCGAAGAAGCGGATTGGAGTTCGGCCCACTTTGGTTATGAGTTCGGCTCTGCAACTGAGCTATCGTTGCCTGTTGGGCTTGTAACATTTTGAAAATCATAAGCAAGCTGACCCCGATTTCCCCCTTGCTGTAGGTGTCTCGGGCTATGGATCGAGCACCGCCCTGAGTGCTTCTCTCCGGTTCAGAATGCTGATTCGCTTCTAGAGCTATTTGCGAATTGATATCCAGTGGTACTTCGGCTCGAATTTTGGGTTCTTCGATTCGAGCCTCGTTGCCGTTGTCAGGTAGCCTTCCGGCCCCAGGCACCAAGTTATTGGTCTCACCTTGAAGGCCGGCTTCGAGATCGATAGGTAGAGCCATGGCTGATTCGAAGTTGTAAGCTGGAGTGTACTGTAGATTTATATCAAACAATCACCGTTACCCTTAGCCCCACGGTGGGCGCCAAACTGTTTACCCGAAAAATCGGATAACGTTAAATTTAAATATGGTTATAAGGGTATACAAATTTCTTTGATACAAAATGACAATACAGGTATTTTTTTCTATGAAATGGGAAATGATGGACGGGAAGACTGAAAAATATTAGAAGAACAAGCACAATGAAATATTAATGTATCTTGGAGGGCCCTCGTCTATTGCAATCTATCTCCCTTTTTATAGTAGAGGGTCACTACTTTATCTATAACAACATAATAAAATAATACACATAGTGGAGAACCCATGATGGTTTGTCTCTCCCTTGATTCTCGTCAAGATTCTCTCCCTTGGTGCGGTTGTAACGGCTCTTGTGTGCGAGCTTGGCACTGACTCGAGCTTGGTGCTAGATCGACTCCCCAGTCTTAGTTCGAGCTCGGTTCTGCCTTGGAGCATCGATATTCGGGGCCTGTGTCGATCGGCGTTTTCCCGTAGTCCGATTCGGACACAGGGTCGATAATGATATCGAGTTTTGCCGTTGATTGGTCTTATAGCTCGAAGCTCGACGTCTCTACTTCGGTATTCGTCCGAGCTCTCTATGTGGATGCCCTTCGATTGAAACGTCATTGTCTCAACCGGTTTTTATGACTGAGAATCGATTTTGACCGTACACAGTCCTAAATGCGAAAGGGTCACAGAAATTGGTGAGATTCACTAGGCTAAAGTACGCATATGTGTAAGAACGCAATATAGGTAAGCCAAATGCCTGAAAATAATTCACGAGAAGGCACTGTTTAAAACTAATTTAATTGATAAAATTAAAGTGGAAAAATCAAAGAGGTATTGAGAAATCATCGTCGGATGTTAAATTCAGGAAATCGAAGCACAATTGATGAAGCAATTGAATTAACTCTAAGTATACGAGAGAGAGAGAAAAGATCGAATCTTCTAGACTAGGTGTTTATATACAAACTAAGGCTGGCTACATTTGCAAACAAGAAGGCTACAAATACAAATAATATAAGCAATCGGGTCTTCTGTATGATGGGTCGGTATTCTCTAATTCGTCTGAACTTTGGGTTTGGACTCCAACAGCTTCCCCTCTCCCCAAGCTTGAATGGACCACCTGTCGAAGCTTGAACAGAAAACACTACTTAAAAAAAGGAAAAAATCGACAGCCAAAACCGACCGATATTGGTCGGTTATTGGCAAAAATCGACCGAAAACCGACCGATTCGTGGCGGTCGGTAATCGTATGATCGTTAGAGCCAACCGACCGACGTATTTTTCGACCGATTTCGGACGGTCAATTAAATTTCAAAAAATAAAAAATTACCGAAAAAATCAATCAAAGTCGGTGGGTATTTTTAATTATGTAATTAAAAATACACCATCTGGGAATCGAACTGGGGTATGTACTGTGGTAGGATACTATTCTACCACTAGACCATTGGTGCATTTTATTTTAAGACTGTCTTTTATTTCATTTATACTCTTTAATTGCATTTTTGCACGAAAATAACCGACCGATGTTGTTCGATTTTATTAAAAAATAAAATTACCAACCGAAATCGGCCAATTTTTTAAAATGACTAGCCGAAATAACATTACTAGAAAATGGCTGAATTTCGACCACCAAAACGGTTGGAAATCGGTCGGAAATCACAAATTTCTGACTACTTTCCGACCAAAATTGGTCGGTCAGAAAATAGTTGGTCGGAAAAAAATTTTCGACCGAATCCGTCGGTGATTTCTGATTAAAGTAGTCAGAACGTTCAAAAGGTCAAACGACAAAATTATTTTCAAATTTTCGACCGAATTATTTGCAATAATATAAATAAAAATAAAAATTTATTTAAAATTAAATAATAAATATATATAATTTCCGACCGAATCAGACGAAAATTAATTATTTAAAAATAAAATTTATTTAATTTCCGACGGAATCCGTTGAAAACTGTTAAAAATTAATTATGTTTTTTGTCATTTCCCATCGATTCGGTCGGAAATCTGGGTATTTTTTAAAAACAAACTCGACAGCTATTCGACCATTTCCGTCGGAAATCAGTCGGAATTTTCTGTAAAACTGGACAGAATTCTGCTCAATTTGGAGCTACACCACCTGTCAAATAATTATAATATAATAGCGCCAACAACTAATCAATAAATATCAACAAATATTATATCTAAACCAACAAATTCAACCATTAACACAATCTAAACCAACAAATCTATTAAACCTAATAATGTTGGGCATAAAAACATCCAAATAGTAGCTCACATTCAAGTTTAAAAACAAAACATAAACTTGTCTCTCACAATCAAGTTTACCAATCAACCAAAACCATACACCTAAACTACTACAAATCAGATTCAGTTTGTTCATCCTCATCATCAGATAGATCATGCCCATGTTTTCTCATGAATTTCTGTATCTTAATAAATGTTCCGAATTGTGAGTCCTACCGTTGCTTCAAATCATAATTTTTTTTTTCATATCTTCCATATGTTCTTGATTTTGAGAAGAAGAAGAATTGGGTAAGAGTGGGTTTGGATGACCTGTAGATCGACGTACTCCAAATTCATAGACTCTTCCTTCGTTTACTCCACCCGCTGCCTCTGTCCACGATGAAGTCATATCATCAGGTGTTGGTTGAGTTGAAAGAGGCTGAGTTTGTTGCCATTCTTCCACCCTTTTATGATAATCTTCCTGAAATGAAAATATAACTATTATGTAAACAAACTAATATTAATAAATCACAAATAATTATGAAGCTAGTATTTTACATATGTGTCTGACGCACGCGTCTCCACCCAATGTTCTCTTGTACCGTCCTTCTTTTTTTCCTTTCGCATCTCCTCGAAAACCTCAGCGTGACTAATATCTCGCCCTCTTTCCTTTTCCTTCATAACAAAAAGTAAGAGTTAGACATTACAATCGTAAAATTTTATATGTAAAACTAAGAAAAATTTTATAAGTAATTACCAATTTTAGTTTATGAGCCGCAAAACTAATCGAACCTCCTATGTGCAACGAGCCACCTTTACTGGAGGCACGTTTTGCCTTTTCTTGTTTACTCTTCTTCTTCCACTCATCGGTATTCCATTTCACAAGAAGTTTATCCCAAAAATCTTTTCTTAACCACCCTGGCATTTTACTAACATTCCGAGCAGCGAACATAGTATCTTTAATTCTCTTAGCAGCCTTCTTCTCGAAAATATCATTTATTTTTAAAATTAATATTTTTGAACACTCGAAATCTCACATTAATCCCTATTCTAAATAATATAAGTCTTTAATTATAATAATTAAATTTGAATAGTTTCTTAAATGTTCATATAATCTAAATTAACTAATGATTTCTCAAATTTACAAATTAATCTTAATGTTGAAATTGAAAAAAATTAAATTTAATATCATTCTAATAATAAAACTAACAAGCAACAATGAATCTAGTAGAACAAGCTGTACACCAAAGCTTTAAACTATAACTAGTTAATATAATTAAAATAAATAAAATATAAAGTTAATATATCAATCCAATAAGGCATGTAGAACTTTTCATTTATTTTTAGATTAATAACCCACGATTTTGAATTGCAGTCTTTGAATTCTTCAAATTCTTAACAATCTTATTTCTTCTATTCCAATATCACTAATAAAAAATCTGGCTTTAGCGACGGATAAATTTTGTAGCTAAACAGAAAAATCCATCGTTAATCTCATTTGGCGATGGATTAACGACAGGTTATCAAGAAATTCTGCTAGTTACGGGCGATTTAGCGATAGATTAGCGATGACGTTCGTAGATAATTTCAGTTTTTTTTTGTAGTGTATACTTATATATAGTCCTCCATCCCTTTGGCTTAATTACCGTTGGAAGTGCAAGTGAAATTTTATTTTTCTTCTTTCCTATCGTTGTTTTCTCAATTACTTTATGCCAACATGTCAACTTTTTTATTTCGAAAATAAGTTAATCAATCGCTAAAATTAGATTTAGGACTTCTTAACATATTCTTGTTTAACCCAAAATTGAGTGACTATTTATGACATTAGTTTTTTGGACAAATTGGACAATCTAATTTACATAATAATGGTGACAAAAGAATTTCGCAAAACAAAATCCCTATAAGAACAACATATATTCTTCTCTCTTTTTATTTTTTATTAGGTATCATTCAAAAATTAAAATCCCTAAAATTTCAACCATACCTAATTCAACTAGCTAGGATGTTCATATATAGAAAATCTAATAAGCCTATAACAACTAAAATTACTACAAATTTAATAATAAAAATAAGATATACATGTCAACGAAGTACTTACCTCGACGGAAAAAATACCGAAGAAGAAATATACCGCTGCAACCGCGGAACCATTGTTGAAAACGGAAATTTTTTTTTAACGATTAAGAGGAAAAGGGAGAAGGAAGGAGAGGGAGGAGGGAGGAGGAAACGAGAGAGAGAGAGAGAACGAAAATACATTACCTATAATGAAGAGTATGGTGAAGAAGGGCGAGAGGGAGAGAGGAGGAGGATGAGAGAAGAAGGAGGAAGAAAATAAATATTTCTATTTTCGGGGAACGTGGGTCGGGTAGGGTTTTAAAAAAATAGATTTTTTTATAATTTTTCTTAAATTATCATTTTATTTTTTTTAAAAAAACTACAGATCGAATCGGTTGGAATTGAAGTCAAATGAGTCAAACTAGTTTTTGCGCCAAAAATTGCGACTGATTTGGTTAGAAATATGGTTGACAAAATTTTAAAAAAATACAATTGATATTTTTTTGAAAATTCTGATGAATTCCGTCAGAAGTTTCCGACAATTTGTTCCCGTTGGAAATTTCCATCGGAATTTTACGATTTTCTAGTAGTGTAACCGACCGACTTCGGTCGGTTTTTTGAATATTAATTATAATTTATTTTAAATGAAGAATCGACCAAAGTTGGCCGGTTTCTTGAAAAATAAATATCGCGGGACACAAAAATAGTTTCCCACATTTTTGCACCAAAAAATGACCGAATTTGATCGGTTTCGTAAAAAAATAATTAAAAAAAATATTATGAAAAATCGACCGACTTCGGTCGGTTTTTCAGCTGATTTTTTGACCGACCGAATTCGATTGGTCGACTGCGGTCGGTTTTAGCCGAATTTCTACTAGTGAAAGTGTCATGATGGACACTTGACAATGCCGTGGTAAATACATCAGCCGCCTGGTACCACTAGAAATATGTAAGCCAATAAAGCTAGATTGTAACATCTCATGTACAAAATGACAATCAATTTCAATATGTTTAGTAATATGAATGACAGAATGATTATCACAATGAACTGGAACTGGAGTCAAGGAAGAGACCCCAAACTCACCAAGTAATCTGACAACCCAAATTATCGCAGCTACTACCTACCTCAAAGCTCTATACTCAGCTTCAATTGAGGAAAGAGCAATGGCAGTCTGTTTCTTTATAATGACCCGATACCAAATTTTTCATGCCCCGACCTCATGGAGCGCGACCGGTGCTCAACCAAGATAACCCGACCGAGCAAGCCTGCTAGATTTTCTTCTACCCAACTCACCCATAAATAAAGAGAAGGTAAACTTCATTAATTAACACCAAGAGGGTTCATGAACAACACTAATTCCATCACCATTAGTTTTATAAAGTCTCAAAATACATACACTTTCTTAGTTGAAGTGGGATATGTAATACACATACGACATTACTATCTTGACCTTCCCAATACCAATACACAAGCTACACCATGTCTACGGAGCCTCTAATAGATATAAAAGAGTACAATGATAGTGCCGGCAATAAGGCTTCGGCTATACCTCAAAACATAATACATATACAACAAAAGATGCACGACCCCAAAATGAAGTGGGGCTCAATGAAACCAACCGGGAAGAGAGTGTACCTGTATCACTGGTCAATGCTCTCTGATGTGGAACTACCTGCATCCAAGTCAGCTGAGGAGAGGAGGTGCTGCTATCACTGATCAATACCACCTTCTATGGAACCAAACACCTATGCAAGGACTTGGAAATACAACATGAATATGATGAATCATGGTAACAATAAAAGGCTTAGTTAGCCGTTAAAGCCATAGCAAATTTATTAAGAGCTTTCAATAACATTTATAAATTCATAAGTCGGGGATCCTCTACAACTACCTTTACACAAAGCGGACCTGCTGCCTCACCCCAATGTATGTGCGTGGAGGTGCAATTACAATACCAAAAACTCTACACAAAGTGGCCCTGCCGCCTCACCCCAATGTATGCGGGTGGAGGTGTATTCACAATACCACAACTCTACACAAAGCGACCCTGCCGCCTCACCCCACCGTATGCGGGTGGAGGTGTATTCACAATGCCACAACTCTACACAAAGCGTCCCTGCTGCCTCACCCCAACGTATGCGGGTGGAGGTGTATTCACAATGCAACACTTCGGATTCCCAAAACGATAATAGTTTGTACAAAAGAGTTCCCTTTCAAATCAACCATTTGGCACCTTTGGCCTTAGAAAATGTAAGTTCGTAAAGTTTCATCATATGAGAAATAAGTGTGTAATCACATTGATTTCATATAAGATCTTCTTCCCAAAAGGGGCATAACATAATTAGGTCAAAATAGAGAATCATTAACACACTAGGGTTCTAACATGTTATGCTAATCAGGAATCAATTTTGCTAGTTTGAATACCCCACATCAATAGCATTTCAAGTTTAAATACACATGATAGAACTTTACAAGGATTCGGGAATTCCGATACTAGAAGAAGATTTTAGCCTTCATACCTCGCTTTGAGCTTTTCTTAATTCACTACACAGTTTTGAAAATCCTAGCAACTTTGATCTATTTAGAGACATAGCAAAATTGAACACATATTATGAAGATATTCATGGTTTCAGCTCATTTGAGTATTTTAGCAACCACTAGGTGTGCGAATTTGATTACAAGGTTCTTCCACAAGATTTCCTTCACTCCACAACTAATTCAATACCAAGAGTTTACTCATACTAGTTCAATTACCTCTCCACCATCCTCATAGCTACATGAATTCATAAATAACAACTCTCATACCCAAGAATCATACTCCCAATTATCCATCTTTTACCTAAACTCGAAATTGAATACTAGGGTTAGAACGTTACCTCTTGGATGAAAATCTTGTGAGATTTCTTGTTGAATTTCAATTCTTGGACAAGATGTTGGTAAACAAACCACTTGGTCTTACTTCTCTCTCTATAGAACACTCCCCTCTTCTCTCTAAAATGACAAGTTTTTTCTTTCAAAACAAGCCCAGAGGGATTTTAATCACAATAGGGTCAGGTAAAATTTTTTTTAAAAATGAATCCCTAACGTAGATCTGCGGTCACATATGCGACCGCATAACGCTTTTGCGGTCTACAAAATGGACCGCATAATGGCCCTCCCGAACTGGGCACTTTTGCCTCACTCTGTGACTAGTCTGTGGTCCGCATACTAATTCTGCGATCGCATAATGCGCCGCAGAATTTCCCTTTAGAAATTTTCATGCTGGATCTGCGATGGGTTGTACAGAACACGAAATGATTATGCGGTCGCATACTCCTGCATAATGGTCTCAAAATTTGCCCAGATTTCTGCTTCAGTCTACGGCAGATCTGCGGTCCGTAGATCAGTTCTGCGATCACATAATGGAACGCAGAAATGAACTGCACTTCCAAAAATTTTCTTCAACCTGCACTTCCAAAAATTTTCTTCAACTCCCCAATGCAATGTTCTACCCAAAAAGTCCGAATTTCGGCGAGCAAGCTCGTCGCGAAGAATCTCTGCAATCATCAACGCATAAATCAACCTCAGCATCATGAAACCCGGGGTTTTAGGTAAAATTATTCGGGGCCTTACATCCTCTCCCGCTTAGGATCATTCGTCCTCGAACTCGGGTCAAAATTCACCATTGGCACCCAACGTGACTCAGCTGCTACAACACATACCAGCAGTTCCAAATTTTTGACTAACTCCCTAAATTTCTAGAAATTTCGCTAGAGTCTCCCCTGTAATTGGGGTCTATCCACCTGCCAGAGAATCCTAAAACCAGTCCAAATACCATAACCACAACACAACGTTATAAAACAACAGGAGCCACAATGTCATTAAATATTACATTACAAAGGAGGAGCAACCTCAACATAAGTCGTACAGGGGAAACATAGTTTATAGAAAGCTAGCTTTCAACATCATGGACACAATTACATAGCTATTCAAATAAATTAGGATACTACTTCTTCATCTCTTCCTCGGCTTCCCAGGTGGCCTCTTCGACTTGTTGGCTTCTCCATAACATTTTCACGGAGGCAATTTCTTTATTCCTCAACTTTCAAACTTGCCTATCAAGAATGGCAACTGGAATTTCTTCATACGTCAATTTTTCATTTATCTCAATAGTCTCAACCAGAACAATAAGCGACGGATCTCCAACCACCTTCTTCAACATGGATACATGAAACACCGGGTGAACTACAGATATCTCTGGAGGTAGTTCTAGCCTGTAAGCCACCTGGCCAATCCTCTGAATGATTTTGTATGGTCCGACATACCTCAAACTCAATTTCCTTTTTTTACCAAATCGCAATACACCCTTCATAGGGGAAACCTTCAAGAATACCCAATTATCTTCTTTGAACTCCAAATCCCTGTGACACACATTCGAATAAGATTTTTGATGACTCTGAGCAGTTTTCAACCATTCGGTAATGATATTAAACTTCTCTGTAGCCTGATGCATGAGGTCCGGCCCTATCAATTCTGCTTCCCCAATCTCGAACCACCCAATGGAAGATCTACATCTCCTACCATATAAAGCCTCGAACGGTGCCATCTGCATACTAGTATGATAACTGTTGTAGGAAAATTCTATGGGCGGAAAATGATCATCCCAGCTACCCCTAAAGTCAAGAACACAAGCTCGCAATATATCCTCAAGCGTCTGAATACTCCGCTCTGCCTGTCCGTCAGTCTGTGGGTGAAAGGCTATACTAAGATTTACCTGACTACCCAACCCTTGCTGAAATTTCTTCCAAAGGTTAGCTCTGAACTGTGCCCCCCGATCAGAAATGATGGAAACTGGAGTGCCATGCATCCTGACAATTTCCTTGATATACAACTGAGCATATTGTTCCGCTGTGTCGTTAGCCTTAACAGGTAAGAAGTGTGCTGATTTCATGAGTCGATCCACAATCACCCAAATCGAGTCAAACTTGTGAGGAGTGTGAGGTAGTACTACCACAAAGTCCATATTGATCATCTTCCATTTCCACATCGGAATTTCTATGTACTGTGCTAACCCACCGGGCCTTTGGTGTTCGACCTTCACTTGCTGACAATTTGGACATCTTGTCGCAAAGTTCGCTACATTCCTCTTCATATCATTCCACCAGTAGACTTCCTTAAGATCATGGTACATCGTTGTAGAGCCTGGATGCACGGAATACCAGTTCTAAAATTCCATTTCCCTATTTGATGTTCCATAGGTTTTTTTTTTATATTTTATGACTTGTAGGGATGGGTGGTTTGGTACCCAAAGGGTTCGGGAGTGATTTGGAACAATTAGTTCCTAATTTGAGGCTTGAAGTTGGAAGAGTTGACCGAAAGTAACATTATGAGTAAACAATCTTGGATTGGTAATTTGAACATTCCAATAGGTTCATATAATGATTTTGGACTTGTACGTATGTTTGGTTCAAACGCCAGGTGGCTGGGGGTTGTTTCGGTGCTTCTAGTCGAAAGATAAAAATTTGAACAAAAGAGATTTGAGATTTTGGTTTTGCTGCGTGATTTTAAATTTAGATGTTGTTTTTTTTTTTTTGGTATTTTGAGCCCTTGGATACGTTTGTATAGGGAATACGAACTTGTTAGGATGATTGGATGGGGTCTTGAGGAATTCAGGTGAGTTTCAGGGTAGTTTCAGATTAATTTTGAGCTAGTTGGAAGGTTGAGGTCCCAGATGCGAAAGTCGTAACTGTGGAAGGGGTGTGCGCACCTGCAAAGGTAGGCTAGGGCAGGCTGATGCGCACCTGTGGTGCAAGGACTCGCACCTACAGGGTCGCACCTATGACTTAGTGTCCACACTTGTGAGGATGCTTGACAGATTGGTTTAAGTAGAGGTTTAGCTCATTTTCACCATTTTTGAGTATTGGAGAACACGAAGAGAAGATTTTGAAGAGGAATTTTACTACAATCTCCAGGGTAAGTAATTTTTACTTGGATTTGATCATATATATTAATTTTTCATGAATATTTATACCTAAAACATAAAATGTAAGAGTGAAATTTGGGAGTTCTGTGAATAACTTAAGAGAGTGTATTATGAGGTTTTGAATACCGATTTGGACTGGGATTTGGGAACTAATCGCATATTTGAACTTATAAAGTTATGGGTCAATAGAATTTAATTCTAGACTCGAGCTTTGACCATGTGGCCCAGATTGACTTTTGTTGACTTTTTGAGATTTAATTAAAGTTTAAAGTTTTATTATTTGAAATTGATTTCTATGAATTTATTTGACATTATTAAGGATTATTTGGAGAGATACATAGTGTTTGGAGGTCGTAAATGTCACGACCCAAAATTCCACCTTAAGGATCGTGATGACACCTAATCTCTAAAACTAGGTAAGCCAATCACTTACAACAGTTAAACCAATAAAACATGATATTATGAAGCAGAGTTTAATATAAATGCGGAAATAAAGGTGATACACGCCAAGATGGTGATAATCACAACAAAAACACTTCGCTGAATAGAAGCAGTCATAAAACACTCCAGATACTCTACCAAGTGCATACTCATCCTTGTGATAGTCAAGCCAACTTCCTCAAGCCCTTAGAAATGGTAGTATATTCATTCCACTGAATAGAAGCCTCATACAAATCACACAACCTCAAATCCCACCGGCTAGCCTCAAATAAACATCTTCCCATGACCCTACCATGGTCACAACAACTAGGCAACCAATTAATCCTCCCAAGTCCATACTTATCAACCTGATACAAGAATCCGCTGCATCCCATAAATGATCAACTAAAAGGTTTACCATCAGATCCTCTTCCAAGACTAGACAACATAACGCAACGATAATCAAGCATCCATAGCCCTTTGTAGTCCCCCCACAGCATCACAAATTATCAGTGCATCGCAGATACTGAGTGCACAACATCACATATGAGTGAATGAAAGAAAATCAAAGATAAAGGTCACAAGTTGAAACAAGGTCATATGATAACTAGAGAAAGATAAGAAGTATCCTAGATGCCCTATAGCCTCTCGAAGATAGGTATGGACGTCATCATACTAATCCGCAAGTCTCTACTAGACATTTGCTCATGACTCGTAGAACCTAGGAACCTAGGGCACTAATACCAACTTGTCCCAAAAATCCAACCATAAGGATCGTGATACACCTAGTCTCTAAAAATTATGTATGTCGATCACATAAAATATTTAAAACAATAAAACATAATATTATGAAGTCGAGTTTAATATAAATATGGAAATAAAGGTGATACAAGCTAACACGACAATAATCACAACAAATCCCCAAGAGTAGGTAGTGTAGAGTCACAAGCTCTAACTGAATACATGAAAAATCTCAAAAATACAATAATGTTCGGATAGAGTATTGACAGTATAAATGTAAGGAAAGGACTCCAAGAGACTGCGGCAAACAAAGCATCTCTACCTTGAATCCTAGCGATCAGGAAGCCCTCACAGCCTAGGTCCGCTACTTGCAACACCTGGATTTGGTTGAGATATATGAGTACACCACGACCGATACCCAGTAAGTATCAAGACTAACCTCGGTGGAGTAGCGACGAGGTTCAAGTCAAGACACTTAATAGTACAATATACCATGTGCAAAATGTCAAAACCAACAACATGAAGAATAACATAAAGCAATAACTGATTCTCCTCAGAATAATTGATAAAAATTTAGAACAAATAAAGGTCCAGTCTCGACGATAAGTCATCAAATTAAATCACACACATATGGCACCTTGTGCCCACATTATCAATCACCCCTGCACGACAAAGACCTCGTGCCGCAACATAAGTCACAACCGCACGGCAAAGACCTCGTGCCATAATATAAGTCACACTCGCACGGCAAAAATCTTGTGCCACAATATAAGTAACTCTCGCTCAGGAAAGACCTCGTGCCCCCATGTATATCGTACCCATGTCAGTTACCAATAACATATTTAAGAGGGATTTATCCAGAATCAAACAAAGTAAAGTATGATAACGCCTTTCTTCTTACTTTAATCGATTATGTAACCAACAACTCAATAGAATATGAGATAATAACTCCACGCAGGTAAATGTATCTTGACAACCAAATCATCAAGTAATAACAGAGACACAGATTAGCGCATTGGAGGCAATGCAATAAATCACGTAGAATGCATGATACACACAAGAAGACAAACCATTCCAACACAAGAATAACAACAAGAGTCACTCTGAGGTGCCACATATCAAAATCACAAATCATCCTTATGACGCCACATGAGCTTCACATTTTTTTAAAACATTTTTCTGAAATAGCTTTACGCGCATAAGCCCCTTTATCTCGTCGCGTGTGAATCACAATGATGTATTTCCTCTTACTAACATCACACAAATAAACCCCCTTATCTCACCGCATGCGCATCAATATACACACCACCCTTATGCCGCCGCGTGCGCATCTCATCACAACACAACAATCAATCGCACCGCACTTGCATATATGCCTCAACATCACTACAACAATAATGCCAATATCACAACAAGATATAGCCTGTGGCTCAACAACAATGTGTACACGAATCATAATAATGATATAAGGGTACGAGGAATAAACAACAATAAGAGTGCTTCAAGCAACAAACAAGTTCAAATTTAAGGTATATTAATAGCCTAAGGTCTAATCCAGTTAATTACCACACATATGCCGGTGTACACACTCGTCACCTCATGTACACATTTTTTCACATAATACAAATAATGAAATTAGACCAAATCTTAAGGGGGAATTTTCCCACATAAAGTTAGGCAAGATACTTACCTCAAATAATCTAAATCAACACTCTAAGAATCCCTTCCCGTGCATATCAACCTCCGGATTGCTTGAATCTAGAGAAAATAACTTAATATCATAAATAAAAGCCATAAAAATGATTTTGAATAATAAAGCTTCGATCTTTAACTAAAATAAAAAAGTTAACCCCCGGGCCACACCCCGGAACCTGAATAAAATTAGAAATTCTGAGCACCTATTCTAATACCATTTTAAAATTATGTGTTTCATTTAAATAAGACCTCAAATCGACCCTCAAATAATCAATTTATGATTTAGAAAAGTTTTCACTAAAATCTCCAATTTCTTCAATTTGATTTGTCAAAAAATCGCTAAATTCAAGGTTAGAATCATGAAATATAAATAAATTCGAGTCAAAAATACTTATCCCAATCCAAATCATAAAAATCCCCTCCAAAATTGCCCAAATCCGAGCTAAAAAATATTTTGAGAAAAAGTGACTAAATTTTGGAACAAGTAAAAATAATGCAGCAATTGTTCAAGCTCGAATCAGATCCCAGATTACCTTGAAACTCACATTTGTTAATCCCAACATAGTCCTTGCGAGATTACACCCAAGATAGCCTTTTGAATCACCCAATTTGGCCTTAAAATGAGGGAGCTATGATGTTTTGAAGTTTTAAAGGAAGTTTTAAAGGAAGTCTGAAAAATTTAGGGACATAATTGGCATTTTCGTAATTATTGTACCAGAAAATCAGCAACGGCAAAAACTTTGTTTTAGCATCAAAAATTCACTCGGAACCTTCCGAAGACAAATCATATATCCATTTCAATCATAATATATGCTACGAGCCTGCTCGCACACTCAAAACACCGAAAATGGATCGTCTTGAATAGATATTAATCGTGGTCAAACTTCAAATTCTTAACTTAACTAGTCTCTCAACCAATGATCCGAAATATACTTGAGCCCCTCGGAACCCCATCCAATCATACCAATAAGTACAAATACATTATTCAAATTTATCCAAAGGCTCAAAACTCCCATGGGAACATCACAACAAAGAATCGAGGCTCAAACTGAATAGAATTTCTCTTAAGTTGTTAAATCTTCATTCCTTCAAAAGAGTGTCCGAATCACACTTACACACTTCGGAATACTTTCAAACTTTACACATAACTTCAATTCAACTAAATAGACCTATCCAAAGTCTCAAAATACCAATTGGATTCCAATAACATCAAAGTCAACTCTTGGGCAAACTTATGAACTCTTAAGTTCTTCAAATTGCCAAATTTCGGCAAATATTTTCAAATCCTTCTAGGAACCTCCAAAATCAAATTCGAACATACGTACAAGTCCAAAATCATCATACGAACCTATCAGAACCATAAAAACTCGATTCTGGGTCCGTTTACCAAAAAGTCAATCCTTGGTCAACTGTTCCAAATCAAGAGTCATTGTTCCAAATCAACCCTGAACCACTCGAAAACAAAAATCGACCATACATGCAACTCATAATACATCATATGAAGCTACTCAAAGTCTCAAACCACCGAACGGAATGCTAAAGCTCAAAACAGCCTGTCGGGTCGTTACATTCTCCCCCAATAAACATACGTTCGTCTTCGAATGTGCCAATAGTCGTTCCAAAGCCATCAAATCACTGAATAAACTCACCATACACATACCCATGGGTGATCCCACGTCACGTCAATCCATATAAGCCTGTCAACACAACCTAACTAAAGATCCTTTCTTAAATTTTAGCCCATAAATCTTAGAACCAATCTCCAACATCCGAAATTCATTATAAGACCCGAATCTCGCATCTATACTATGAATATGTCTAAACAAGCTGCATGAAGCCATAACCATATTTTAAGATACAACCACACAAAATATCACATAGCCAACGTACTCATAGTAATATCTTTCGACCACAATAGCTGCTCATTACTAAATCCAGTACTGGTAACAAACCTCATATCAAATAAAACCTCGTTTCAAACCTTCATACTTTGACAATGATGAAAGAAACATGTCGAAACTCATAACCACTCACCCAATCAACAACTCGTGGAGTTATATCCCCCAATAAGAACCATTGCCAAACTCTAAGCTGATTAATGACATCTCGATCCAAACAAAGCTTATCCAAGTCATATTGCACTAATTCCAGGTCTAATGATCTCATCGCATCCAATACAAGCTATTCGACCGACAAGCCACACCAAATTCTACCTAGTCATAGACGTCGCAATTCGTGCCTCCAAAAAGAAATAACTCGGATATAACCAGAGATAGATGGAGAGCCAAATATGTAAACACCCAACAAATTCAACAAATACCACCATAAATCACAATGCTATGAACCCATCTCACATGGGAGAAGCAAAACACACGAAGCGAGCACAAATATCATATCCCAATATAACTCCGTTGTGGTGCATGACCCGATCCAAACATACTGATCCACTTGAAATACTTATCGAACCATAATGCTCACAATTAGCAACTACATGTGTACCAATAACAAACACGCAAAATGTATGACCATAACTATAGAGAAACATATAACACTATATACCGTAGATAGAAGACCATAACCAAGGCGCAATAGTCGTGCCCATGGCCCCCAAATCAAGGCACTATATACCCTAGTCTTACTCGGATCTCACCATAAGGCCTAAATTGAATCACATGAGGCATGTGAAAAGCCAAGTCGTCTCACAATCCGTCGTACCCATGGCCCCCAAATCAAGTTTCGATCATCCCAAAATAGGTAAGTAATCTTCCAAAGGTCCATGGTAACCTATCCATAACACATTCCATCGACGTCTAACTCTTAACATATCTTCAAATTTCACAACCAAGAAAAAGTCTGCCTTTGTCATGCCCCAACCTCGGGAAGCGCGACCGACGCTCAACCGAGTGAACCCGGTCAAGCAAGCCTGTTAGATACTTTCTACCCAACTCACCCATGATCAAGAGAGGACATGATTTCATTAATTAGACAGTAGGAAGATCATGTATACAATACTAAATCGCCTCATTGGTTACATCATTTATTTTTTAAGTTTCAAGATACACACATTCTTGTGATTCGAGTGGGACAAGAGATCAAAACACAACATAATCTGTTTGACTTTTCTAGCACCCATGTACAACCCACATAGTGTTTACGGAGCCTCTAAAAGATACAAAGAGTGTTATGATAGTGCCGGCAACAAGGCCCCGGCTATACCTCGAGACATGATAATAATATGAACAAAAGATACAATACGTGACCCCGGGATGAAGTGGCGCTCACCAAGTCTGCTGGGAAGAGGGCATACCACTATTGCTGATCAATACTGCCTACTATGGAACCACCTGCATCTATATAAAGATGCAGCGCCCCCGGCAAAAGGGACGCTAGTGCTCTCGAATAGTACTAGTATGTAAAACTAAACTCCATCTCAATAGAATGAATAATAATACAATAGGGAACAATCAAGAATTCAATAAAAGCTTCAAATAATGCTAAAACATCAAGTTAAGGATCACATAAGTTTTCAAGTCAATTTCCATGTTGTTAGGTTAGGTGGTCTTTAGTGCCGATATACCATAATTCATAATACCACCGTATTCTTACACGGAGTCCGATCACGATCCAATCGGCTAGGTCGTCTCATTTGAGACATCACCATAACCACAATTTCAATTATCATTTCCAGCACAGTCACCACCATGTGTGCGGCATGCGTCCGATCACGGCCCGATCGGCTAGGTTGTTTCACCCAAGACATTACCTTTTTTAGTTAATCATCTCACATCATACTTCTTTCATATCCTTTCGATTCATTGGCACTAGTGGCCATAATTATAAAGTCATTCTTGGCACTTGGCCATATTTCATAATTCAGTTCCCCTTTCCACATTCAAACATAATTATCATTAACAGCAACAATAAGGCTTCCTATTCAAGACATTAAATTCACACATGAGCAATTTGGGAATCTTAGGCACATAGCGGCTTTTCATACAATTTGGCATAACAACTTTTATTCGATCTTGACATGAAGTCTTAACATTTCTAACACATATTCCACATTTTGCACACATCCTCAAATAGCAAGATGACATAATGAAGCATTTAGAATAAATATTGAACATACATCCTTCAACACAAACACATTAGGAATAGCTGATTCTATAATGATCAATTTGGGACTTACACCAATTACATAAACACCATGGGATTCGATTCTAAGAAGAAGAGGGTTTAGCCAACATAACTTAATTGAGCTTCCTTAAACTCTAAAATGATCCAGAATTCTTAGCAACTTCAATCTATTTTAGAAATATAACAAATTGAACCAAAAATTAGGAGGATGATCATGGTTCTAGCTCATTTTTCGCATTTTATCAAACACTAGGTGTGCATTAAGGTTTCAAGGTCCTATTATGGAAGATTCCATTATCCCACAACCCACTCTTTACAATTTTTAGATCACAACCTTCCCACATTCGTTGATAACACATGCATGCAAGATAAAAACCCCCACACCCAATAATTATCTTTCTAATTATCCCCTATTTTAGTAGATATTCGAAATTAAGAGCTAGGGCATAGATTCTTACCTTTAGGAGGAAGACTTTCTTTGTTAATCCTCAATAATTGAGCAAGAATTGATGGACAATAGGTTGAAGGTTACTCCCCCACTCTAATAATTATTTCTCACTCTAACAATATCAGCAATATGGTCAAAAACAAACTATGGCATATGTTTTAATGAAATAGGGTCATGTTTAAAAACCCAAAAAAATGAAGCTCCGGAATAGTGTATGCAGTCGCATATGCGACCGCATAATGCTTATGCGGTCCGCAAAATAGGCCGCATAATTGCCCTCTAGAACTGGGTAAATCTGACTCGGTTTGCGGTCATTATGTGGCCTGCAGACCTGTTCTGCGGTTGCATAATGCGCCGCAGAACCTCTCTCCGAAAAATCTCAAAGCTGGATATGCGATAAGAGCGCAGCCCGCAAAATGGTTTTGCGGTCGCATAATGGGCCGCGAATATGACATAAAAAATGGCCCAAAAGACTGTCTCACTCTGCGACCATTATGCGGTTAGCAGAGTGATTCTGCGGCCGCATAGTGGGCCGCAGAAGTGCATTTCTTCTGCCCAAAGTTTTCCTTTACTTTCCAGTGCATTGTTCAACCCAAAAAGTTAGAAGAATTTATATAATCCTCAAACATGTAAGCCTAGTTCGGCACCACAAAATATTATTTTTCCTTTGCAAAATCTTACGGGGCCTTACAGCCTTTGAGAACATCTAGTCTCTAAACCTCGAGAATTCATGAATCTCCATATCCGATCCCAACTCTCATCTCACCAAAAATACTCACATAAATCTTCTGTGCCACGTAGAAAAACCTGAACCTCAGCAGCCAACAACCATGCAATTATCGTAATACTAGTCAAGCATCCGCAAGTCAAAACACAATGCACCTCCTAACACCCTCACCCCCCAGGCAATACAAGGTAGTACTAAAATCCTCTAAACATCTGAAATCTCCCATGTCATCTAGAACCCATGACCTTCCTTTCAAAATCGAGCAACAACCTTGCCCATGATATCTCAATCCCATACGGCGCATCGCCTCTATCATGCTATCATATGAAAACACAATGAATGCATTCTAAACTCTGAATCACAAGTAGGATAGACATCCCATCAACCAAATACCTTCTACTAACTTAATCCCGTTGAAAAAAATCACAATATGTGACGAACTCCCCGTGTCGGTAGAGTACATCAACTGCAATTCACGGCCAAACCATCACAACTATTCGGAACCCATTTTCACATAATCAAATCATTAGAACTGAATCCCTCTAAATCAATCAAGTCATGTGGAGTGATAAAACCAAGAGTATCTCAACATGAAAATGCATGCGCTAAAGAACCCTTTAATGAATTTGAAGCTATTTCTTTAACCTTTCTAGTATAACAAAGTAGATTCAATAATGATATAGAAATACCAAAAGTCTCGGTACCATCTAATCAAATCCCAAGTCATATCCATATGCAAATCCAAAATTTCTTAAACACCACATATAAATCTTGAACTCATTCTCGAAATTCACTCACCTCGCTCGAATATCCAATGCGCAACAAATCGCACCGAACTACCTGTGCTCCACCAGCACATGAATATCTAAAAGAAGCAATCTAGTGATTCCTTTTCCTTGCACACTACACCCAAAATGAATATCAAACCTGAAGCATCCAAAGACCCTTACATACCCATAAGGTGTAGTACATCACACAACCAACCGATATCTTGCTCAAAGTCAACCTCGAAGACATCATTTTCAAGTCATAGCTAATCCACAAGTGTCCCTTAGTCCGAAAATCGATATAACACATGACCATGCAATCCGATCATCGATATCAGACTCCCCTACTTGACTCAAAGCCATAGAACACATCATCTTCAATCCACAGTACTCTTCCTTTATGACTGCCAGGATATCGCACTACTAGCCTAGTGGATACTTTATAAACATGTAACACCAGCCATAAAACACTCCAGATACTCTGCCAAGTGCATACACATGCTAGTAACAGTCAAGCCAACTTCGTCAAGCCCTTTGAAGTGGTAGTATATGTGTTTCGCTGAATAGAATCCTCATATGAATTACACAACCTCAAATCACATCGGCTAGCCTCAAATCAACATCTTCCTATGAACCTACCACGGTCACAACAAGTAGGCAACTAATTAATCATCCCGACTCTGTACTCATTAAACTAATACAAGAATCCACTGCATCCCACAAATGATCAATTGAAAGTTTTACCACTGCATCCACTTCCAAGACTAGACAACATAACACAATTATAATCAAGCATATATAGCCCTTCGTAGTCCCTCTGTAGCATCACAAGTTGTCGGTGCATCGCAGATACTGAGTGCGCAACATCACATATGAGAGAATGGAAGAAAATTAAAGATAAAAGCCTCAAGTTTAAACAAGGTCGCACGATAAAGAGAGAAATATGGGATGTTTCCTAGATGCCCTGTAGACTCGCAAAGATAGGTATGGACATTATGATACTGATACGCAAGACTCTACTAGACACTTGCTCTTGACTCGTAGAATCTAGGAACATAGGGCTCTGATACCAGCTTGTCACGACCCAAAATTCTACCTTAAGGATCATGATGGCGCCTAGTCATTATAACTAGGTAAGCTAATCATTTACAATAGTTAAATCAATAAAATATGATACTATGAAGACAAGTTTAATATAAATGCGAAAATAAAGGTGATACAAGCCAACATGGAGATAATCACAACAAATCCCCAAGACCAGGTAGTACAGACTCACGAGCTCTTACTAAATACATGAAAATATCTCAATAATATAATATTGTTCGGATAGAGAATTGATAGTATAAATGTAAGGAAAGGACTCCAAGGGACTGTGACGAACAAAGCAGCTCTATCTTCAATCATTGCAATCAAGAAGCTCTCAAAACCTGGGTCTGCTACCTCCAGCACCTAGATCTGCACAAAAATATACAGAACTATAGTATGAGTACACCACGGCCGGTACCCTGTAAGTATCAAGATTAACCTCGGTGGAGTAGTGATGAGGTTCAAGTCAAGACACTCACTAGTCAAATATAACCTGTGCAAATTTTAAAAGACCGACAATAGGAAGAGTAACATAAGACAATAATTGAATCTCATCCGAATAAGTGATAACAATTTAGAACAAATAAAGGTCCAGTCTCGATGATAAGTCAGCAAATTGAATCACACACATATGGCAACTTGTTCTTACATTTTCAATCATCCTCGCACAGCAAATACCTCATGCCACAGAATAAGTCACACTCGCATGGCAAAGACCTCGTGCCATAGTATAAGTCACACTCGCACGACAAAGGTCTCATGCCATAATATAAGTCACACTCGCACGGCAAAGACCTCGTGCTCCCACGTATATCGTACCTGTGTCCGTTACCAATAACATGTTCAAGAGGGATTTGTCAAAAATCAAAAAAAGTAAAGCATGAAAGTGATTTTCTTTTTATTTCAATCTATTATGTTACCAACAACTCAACAGAATATAAGATAACAACTTCACATAGGTAAATGCATCTTGAAAACCAAATCATCAAGTAATAATAGAGACAAAGATTAGCACATTGAAAATAACACAACCAATCATGTAGAATGCATGACACACACAAGAAGTCATAAACTATTGCAACACAAGAATAACAACAAGAGTCACTACGATGTGCCACATATCATAATCACAAATCATCCTTATAACGCCGTGTGAGATTCATATTTTTATAAAATATTTTTCCGAAATAGCCTCACGCGCATAAGCCTCCTTATCTCGCCGCGTGTGCATTATAGTGAATTATTTTCCCTTATTTGCACCACACGCATATTCCCCCCTTATCTCGCCGCATGTGCATCAATATACGCACCACCATTATGCCACCGCATCTCATCACAACACAATAATCAACTGCACCACACGTGCACTTATGCCTCAACATCACCACAATAACAATACCAATATCACAACAAGATATAGCTCACGGCTCAACAACAATGTGTACAAGAATCATAACAATAATATAAGGGTACGGGGAGTGAACAACAGTAAGAGTGCTTCGAGCAACAAACAAGTTCCAATTTAAGGCATATTAATGGTCTAAGGTCTAATCCGGTCAATTACCACACATACACCAGTGTACACATTCGTCACCTCATGTACACATCGTTCCACATAATACAAATAATGCAATTAGACCAAATCTGTTATATCCCGTATTTTCGTATGTTAAAGTTCCGTCGTAAGCTAATCGACGCAAGCTCGGGAAAGCGATTATTTGAGATTATAAGTATTACGCTATTTCAAATAAGTGATAAGTAAATTCGTAAATGAGAGGGTAAGCGAATTAAAGAAAATGAGTTCCGTCGGAGTTTGACAATTTGGGATAAAATATGGTCCGAGCTATAATACCCGATATTTATGGACTAGTGCCATAGAAGGTACCACATGACTATGATAGTAAGGTGTATGAGATATGTTAAAAGTGAGTAGTATTTTAAGTAATTTGGGATAATTCTTAATTATGTGAATAATCAGATTATTATTAATTTTAGTAGGAGATTAACACTTAATTAAGATGATTGGTGGTTAATTATTGAGAATGAATAACAATAAATGTGGCAGCCTTGCATTAAGGAATGGTGACTCTTAAAGTCACATACAAGGTGGCAAATTTGGAGAATGGTAACATTAGCAAGGGTCATATGACTACTTCATGACCCTTTAGACTTCTTATTAGTTTGAAGGTTTGTTAGTAATGTGTTCTCTTGCTTTGTATGCTTGTAAAGATAAGAGATGGTCATATATCATTTAAGAAGGAAATACTTAGGCTTGCTGGAATGGATGGAATTCTCAAGGGAATTCTTATAAACACCTACAAGTGCAAGTGTCACGCCCCGAACCTGGGGAGGCGTGGCTGGCACCCGGTGCCGTGCTAGCCCGAGCGAACCACTGTGTAACTCATTTATTTTTCTTCTGTGACTGTCATGGGCCAACATGGCCATAACTCATAATGTGTAACTATAAATGGGTAACACTGTATCACTGAAACATTTTTCTTAAAACATGAATACATATGGGCCGTCAAGGCCTCTGACATACTGTACAAAATGAACCTCTATCTACAAAGCCTATAAGAGTATTACACATCAATTAGGACAGGGCACCGGCCTACCCATAAGTCTGTAGCCAAACTCTGACACGATGACTCATAGACTCGGCTGCACTCCGAATGAGGTGGAGTCTTACCGATCCTTCGCTAAATGCCAATCTCGTCTACTATGAGGGCTCATCAAACTGATTATCTATACCTGAAGGCATGAATGCAGTGTTATCAACAAAAGGACGTCAGTACGAATAATGTACTGAGTATGTAAGGCAGAACTGAAATATAACAATTAGTCAATATTAATTAAGGACATCTAAGAATCAACCTGAATCTCTGAAGTGCCACCGTATATGCATACTTATTATACTTACATATATAGTGCTTCTCTTTGACACTATTTCTATTATCCATTTCGTATGATGCATGGCTGCCCAACTGATCAGTGGTAACTACCCGACCATCCGTAGCGCGGTGGTAAATGCATGATTGCCCGATCGGCCGTAGCTCGATGGTAAATATGTAACTGCCCAACCGGCCGTAGCACGATGGTAAATGCATGAGTGCCCGACCGACCGTAGCTCGGTGGTAAATGAATATGCATGTCTGCCCAATCGGTGGTAACTGCCAGGCCGTAGCACGGTGGTAAATAAATATGCATGAAGATGCGTGTATAACTATATTATAAACATTAACATCTTTATCAAATATCTCAATAGGAAACTAGATACATATTTATACAGGCTTGAATATCACTTTACGGGAATGAATAATATAGACATCCTTAACTGCTAAGAGAAGAACCACTTATGGAATATCATTATATTTACGTATCGTTTCTTGGATCATGCCAAAAAGAAAAGAAGGATTAGCCTTAACATACCTGAACCGATTCTCTTGACAATCCCTTTAACACCGTTGATTGCGACAATGCGTAACGATGGATCGAAGTAGGAAAAATCCGTATGATATTCTTGAGAAAGGTTATACCGGACTTCTTTAGAGTCACGTTGCTAAGATGCTTATGGAATTTTCTTGCTTGAATCCTTGAATTCTTGAATTCTTGCGTGAATATCCATTGACTAACATTCTGATATAAGACCTTTCTTTATATAAGTTTGTATACTAGTTGAAAGAAGCAGTATACCTGCATAGGAAAGAGAAGACAACAGATACGCGAGGAAGATTGACTACCGGTTAGAGATAGAGGGTGAAAGGTAGTGTTGCAATTGAATATGGAATTTTGAAATGTACTTTAACGGGGTTATATATAGTAGGTAATGATTTAGGTGAACAAAGCATTTTGTAATCTCTAAAAAGGTACATTTAACTATTTCTTTAAGAATGGAATAAATATGTGACTTACGTTTCTTATGCATGCCAAATCCCATATCTCTAATTTTGCCACCTATTATAATGACTTAAGAGTCAACCATTCATGGGGTGGCTTAATGCCACGTGGGTGGTTATTCATTTTCAACAATAGACCACCAATTATCTTAACTAATTGTTAATCTCCCACTAAAATTAATAATTATCAGATTATTCACATAATCAGAAATTATCTTAAATTACTTAAAATAGTACTCACTTTTAATACACTTTACGTATCCTACTATCGTGGTCATGGGTTGCCTTGTATAGCACTAGTCCATAAATACCGGGCATTATGGCTCGAATCATATTTTATCCTAAATCGACAACCTTCAATGAAACTTATTTTCTTTGATTCGTTTACTCTTTATCCTTCGCGATACTTACTTATCACTTGTTATAAATATCATAAGCACTTATAACCTCAAAGATACTATTGTCCTCATCCTAAAGTACTACTATTATAATATTAAAATAATAAATGGTGGTACCATATAAAATCAATACATACACTATTATTTTACTAAAACATTCATGTAAAAATACATATATTTTCTCAACTTCTAATTTTCCTAATATCATATAAAGAGTATAATTTTTTGTACGCTTAATTCTAAAAATGGTAAAAACGTAACCTTCTTTTGTGAGAAAATAACTTCTATTTTTTTCCACAAAGAATATCTTATTTATAAACTTTCTCATATTATGTGTATAATTTACCATATCCGAAAATAATAATAATGGTAACTATCCAAAAATATACTTATAAAACTTTTACTAAAATACCCCACTTAAAAAAAAATATCACACTAACATAATATCTAACGGTATCAAGGTTGTAAACTTACAGGGTCTCATAATAATAATGTCTTAAACCTTCTATAACCTCCTAATAGACTTAATCCCTTCGAACTCATGTGGATTTAGTACGTCACATCCTAATGCTACGGTACGGGATGTAACATCCTTCCCCCATTCAGAACATTCGTCCTCGAATGTTAACTCTTAGAGGTTTATAAAATTTTCACTAGGGTCTCCTCTTTAAATTAAACTCAGCCTCTATCTAAAGTCTCGACTATTTATAACCTTTTGTAGTTGAGTATCTCGCATCTTCTCCACCTTTACCTTACTTACCTTTCAATCTTGCATCGTATCTTCTGTTTCTTTCATAACCTCCCTTCAACATAGGTGGAAATTACGCCTTAAATATCTACTGTGATACCTGCACCTCTGGTGCCTACAAAATCTGGCGAAGGCCTCTTACTCACTTCTTACGACTCAGCTCTATGGCACAATCTAGAAACAAAAGAAGGGAAACATTTTCTAAATGCCCTATAGCCTCTCAATTATAAATATGGCGCGCAACACACTCATAAGTGAGACTCTACTAGGCATGACTTTGTAGACTTCCTAGGACACGACCCGCTCTGATACCACTTTGTCACGCCCCGAACCTGAGGAGGCGTGACTGGCTCCCGGTGTCGTGTTGTCCCGAGCGAACCACTGTGTAACTCATTTGTTTTACTTTTGTGACTATCATGGGCCAACATGGCCACAACTCATAATGTATAACTATAAGTGGGCAATACTGTATCACTGAATCATTTTTCTTAAAACATGACTACATATGGGCCGTCAAGGCCTCTGACATACTGTACAAAATGAACCTCTGTCTACAAAGCCTCTGAGAGTATTAAATATCAAATAGGACAGGGCACCAGCCTACCCATAAGTCTGTAGCTAAACTCTGACACTATGACTCATAGACTCGGCTGCACTCCGAATGAGGTGGAGTCTTACCGATCCTTCGCTGAATGCCAATCTCGTCTACTGTGAGGGCTCATCAAACTGATTATCTATACCTGCAGGCATGAATGCATCGTTATCAACAAAAGGACGTCAGTACGAATAATGTACTAAGTATGTAAGGCAGAACTGAAATATAACAATTAGTCAATATTAATTAAGGACATCTAAGAATCAACCTGAATCTCTGAAGTGCCACCGTATATGCATACTTATTATACTTATATACATAGTGCTTCTCTTTGAGACTATTTGTATTATCCATTTCGTATGATGCATGATTGCCCAACTGATCAGTGGTAACTGCTCGACCGTCCGTAGCGCGGTGGTAAATGCATGACTGCCCGACCGGCCGTAGCTCGGTGGTAAATATGTAACTGTCCAACCGGGCGTAGCTCGGTGGTAAATGCATGACTGCCCGACCGACCGTAGCTCGATGGTAAATGAATATGCATGCCAGCCCAACCGGCGGTAAATAATAATACATAACTGCCCAATCGATGGTAACTGTCCGACCGGCCGTAGCACAGTGGTAAATGAATATGCATGAAGATGCGTGTATCGCTATATTATAAACATTAAAATCTTTATCAAATATCTCAATAGGATACTAGATACATATTTAGACATGCTTGAATATCACTTTACCGGAATGAATAATATAGACATCCTTAACTGCTAAGAGAAGAACCACTTATGGAATATCATTACATTTACGTATCGTTTCTTGGATCATGCCAAAAAGAAAAGAAGGATTAGCCTTAACATACCTGAACCGATTCTCTTGACAATCCCTTTAACACCGTTGATTATGACAATGCGTAACGGTGGATCGAAATAGGGAAAATTCCGTATGATATTCTTAAGAAAGGTTATACCGGACTTTTTTAGAGTCACGTTGCTAAGATGCTTATGGAATTTTCTTGCTTGAATCCTTGAATTCTTGAATTCTTGCGTGAATATCCATTGACTAACATTCTGATATAAGACCTTTCTTTAAATAAGTTTGTATACTAGTTGAAAGAAGCAGTATACTTGCACAGGAAAGAGAAGACAACAGATACACGAGGAAGATTGACTACCGGTTAGAGATAGAGGGTGAAAGGTAGTGTTGCAATTGAATATGGAATTTTGAAGTGTACTTTAACGGGGTTATATATAGTAGGTAATGATTTAGGTGAACAAAGTATTTTGTAATCCTTGAAAAGGTAAATTTAACCCTTTCTTTAAGAATGGAATAAATATGTGACTTACGTTTCTTATGCATGCCAAATCCCATATCTCTAATTTTGCCACCTATTATAATGACTTAAGAGTCACCATTCATGGGTGGCTTAATGCCACGTGGGTGGTTATCCATTTTCAACCATAGACCACCAATTATCTTAACTAAGTGTTAATCTCATACTAAAATTAATAATTACTCGATTATTCAAATAATCAGAATTATCTCAAATTATTTAAAATACTACTCACTTTTAATACACTTTACGTATCCTACTATCGTGGTCATGTGGTGCCTTGTATATCACTAGTCCATAAATATCGGGTATTGTGGCTCGAACCGTATTTTATCCTAAATCGACAACCTTCAACGAAACTTATTTTCTTTGATTCGTTTACCCTTTATCCTTCATGGTACTTACTTATCACTTGTTATAAATATCATAAGCACTTATAACCTCAAAGATAGACTTGTCCTCATCCTAAAGTACTACTATTACAATATTAAAATAATAAATGGTGGTGCCATATAAAATCAATACATACACTATTATTTTATTAAAACATCCATGTAAAAGTACATATATTTTCTCAACTTCTAATTTTCCTAATCTCATATAAAGAGTATAAATTTTCGTACGCTTAATTCTAAAAATGGTAAAAACATAACCTTCTTTTGTGAGAAAATAACTTCTATTTTTTTTCAATAAAGAAAATCTTATTTATAAACTTTCTCATATTATGTGTATAATTTACCATATCCGAAAATAGTAATAATGGTAACTATCCAAAATTATACTTATAAAACTTTTACTAAAACACTCCACTTAAAAGAAAATACCACATTAATATAATATCTAACGGTATCAAGGTTGTAAACTTACAGGGTCTCATAATAATAATGTCTTAAACCCTCTATAACCTCCTAATATACGTAATCTCTTCGAACTCATGTGGATTTACTACGGCAGATCCTAATGCTACGGTACGAGATGTAACAGCAAGGTGAATGTTTGTGTGTTACAAACGTAAGTCACAAACTTAAGTCACATAAGCAAGACAAGATCTTCAACAATTCAAAACAACGCGAGATTTTTGCAATTATAAGGGGGTATGGTGTAATCTTTCTCAAGAATATCATATGGATTTTTCCGTACTCCGATCTTGCCATCACGTGTTTTGTTGCAATTAACGTGTGTTACAGGGATTGTCAAGAGAATCAACTTAGGTATGTTAAGGCTATCCCTTCTTTCTTTTTGGCATGATCCATATGATACAAACGAAATGAGTATACACATAATTTTCATAAATTACTCTATTCATAGAAGTATTAGGGGTGTCTATGTTATTGATTCCCCATATGAATTATTATTATATCTTCTTTTCATGGGTCTCAGAAAAATACGTATTTGATAAAGTTTATTCTAAAGGCATATTGATTTTATGACAATCTAAGAAATCTTATGATTCTTATGCATTTCATGCATTTATACATGTACATTGACCCATGATCAGATGGCGTTATATACGCGTATATTATATGTATATGGGATATGAAAATAGGTTATGGTGTTATATACGCACCACCACCTGATCAGCTGATATACGTTGATGATTTTCCCACAGTGGCAGAGATGATATGATGGGATGCCCTCAGAGGCTTGATGATGTTATGAACGCATATACCAAAGCATGGTATGATATTTCTACGCATATGCATGCCATTGTAAATATTAATGATTCACAGAGTTGTTCATACTTACATGTTGAGTCTCTTACTCCATTTTTCTCTCATGACTATTATTTACTGAATTTCATTCCTTACATACTCGGTACATTATTTGTACTAACATCCCTTTTTGCCTGGGGACGCTGCGTTTCATGCCCGCATGTCCCGATAGATAGGCCGAGAGTCCTCCAAGTAGGTTATCAGCTCAATGGAAGATGTTGGTGCGCTCCATTTACTCCGCAGTTGCTTGTTTGGATAGTATGATTTAGACATATATTGTTTGGTATGGCGGGGCTCTGTCCCGACGTTTATGACAATTATGTATTCTTAGAGGCTTGTAGATAGATGTCATGTACGTAAAAGATTGTATGGCCTTGTCGGTCTATGTTTAGTGTACGAGTAGTTATTTTGGTCTTATAGGCCTGTATGTCAAATGTATAAGTTTTTATATCAGATTGGGTCGTCTTATATTGAGTATTCTCTTATGTTTATTCTGGTTAGCCCATGACGGCCTGTTTGGCCCATTTGCCAATGATAGTACGATAAGAAGGATACGTTACGTTGGTACTCGGTTGAGTACGGTACCGGGTGCCCATTGCGGCCCATAGGTTTGGGTCATTACAAAAGTGGTATTAGAGCAGTTCTGTCCTGGGGAGTCTGCAAGCCGTGTCTAGTAGAATCTTGTTTATGATTGTGTTGTGCACCACACTTATAAGCAGGAGGCTACAGGGCATTTAGGACTGTCACTCATTCTTCTTACTCTAGATCGTGTGGTAGAGCTCAGTTGTAAGAACTCAATTTCCTAAACTCTATCTTATTCATAATACGACGATGCCTACACCTAGAAAGACGGTTGGTAAGGGATTGAATGCGGCTGTGGAAGAGTTGAGTCAGAGGAACTCGATTTTGCATCATGCTTATGATGAGTAAATGTAAGGTCTCCAGCAGACCGTATGTGTACTAAGATGTGTGAGTTTCTGGAAAAGGAGCCCTAAGTCATGAATATCTATCCACCCATATGGTAAAAATCAACGAGAGATTCAGAAGGTAGATACAAGCTTCAACAAGTAAACAAATCAAGGTAAGAAGGGT
Organism: Nicotiana tabacum; assembly: GCF_000715075.1. Classification (NCBI taxonomy): domain Eukaryota; kingdom Viridiplantae; phylum Streptophyta; class Magnoliopsida; order Solanales; family Solanaceae; genus Nicotiana; species Nicotiana tabacum. Next base: position 65,774,223 of record NC_134092.1, read on the forward strand.
ACGAGATACCTAGTTAATGAAGATTATCGGTATTTACAATTCAAGAAGAAAAATATAAGCATTTTGAGTTACCTTCAACAATAACAAAGGTATGTACAGTTGGCCACACCCATCCCATTTATTCCCTATGGGGGCTAACAGAAGTAGTATAAGAGAAGGACGGATATTAGGATCTGGCTGGGGTTAGAGTAACCCAAAATGATGGATGGATTATTTGCGTTAGTTGACCTTTCTGAAAGATGTTACAAATGTGCTAAAAGATCTCCTTGTGAGACACCCAAATAGTGCACTCTAAAATAGTACAGTTAGATATGAGTACTACAAAGATAGCACTGGAGGCCTTGAAGGGATAAATATTATCTTAGTATGGCTCCCGTCCCTGGTAGAGAAAGAATGTTAGGCAACCCGAAGAGCCAGTAGATGGAGCAAGGGGAGCTAAAAGCAAAAGCATGTCTTGTTAAAGTTTTCAGAGTAAAATGATAGACAAAAATGTTAGCGGGAAATAAGAAGACAGTTAACGAAGCTTTATGAGTAAGATGTAATGCATAGATGACAACGGTAGATCAAAAAGATAACAGTATTACAGAGTCTATAGTCAATTGAAGGAAAAGACGAGAGGTGACAGGCCTTGAGACAACAAAAGAGTATAGGTCATAAAGTCATATTATCATTTCAAGAAATAAGTCAGTGACTCCAACGCGACTACCGGAAGGAAAAGTTAGACCCTAGAACAATAAAATCAGTATGGGCTGGTGAACAAGATAAACTAAATATGAAGTAGGGACTGAGTGATTGGATAATAGTCGGCATCATGAGAATTTCAGATTTCGTTCCGGCGATAATAGAGTGGACAACAAAAGAAGATTCATAAGAAATTCAGAGAATGGTCATTCAGGAAGACGCTCCCTAAAGTAAGCAATGTGAGCAAAGATAAGCTTAAGGAACTGGATGTGCCAGTTACACTAAGTGTCACCCTTGCGAGTAAGGAAATTTGTTATCCTTGGTACAGAAGGATTATCGCAAGGCGAGTAAGGGTCATCGATGATGTGAAAAGACGCCAAAGATGAAGAGGTAAAATATCTATAAGTAGATCATCGCAGCAATAAATCTTAGTACTCCCCTAAAGGGGGAAATATGGAGTGATGTGACATTAAGTCAGAATTAAGTGGTTTTAGTAATTATGGAATGGTAAAGGAAGAATTCGACAAAAATGAAAAAGGGATGAGATTGCACTTATTCAAATCCTACGGATATGCTACAATTTCAGAACATTATGCGAACACGACGTCAAGGAGGGGACATAAGGGTTCCTGCCCGAGATGTTATTGATAAATAAAGAGCCAGTTTGAGACGTAAGTTAAGATAAAGAAAATAACACAAGAAAGATTACGCGGAATATTGATATGAGAATTGGCCAACGAGTAGTTAGTAGTTTATTCAGGAAGAGCCTAGTTATGGCTAGACAAGAGGATACAAATAAATCAACAGATCGTGCAAGATAAACACAGTGAACCCCAATATGGGGAATTCAGTCTCGCAGATATGACATTGTAATACTTGGGATATATTCAGATAGGAGTTGGAGTGTCTAAGGGTACCATATGAATGTAACAAAAATAAAAGAGAGTCTCACTAGGAAGACAGCCAAAACTTCAGTTCAGAAACAACCGTACGAGCACATGAGTGTGGAGGTATGTAACTAAGGATAATTATAGGCGAGTACGAACATCAAAAATTTTAATGGGTATACGATGTAATAAGCTCATATCTTTAAAAGTGTCAGAGAGTCTTCCCTAAGTACTACAACGAAAGACTTGCTGAGGAAATACGGAAGAAGGCTTCAACCTAAGCACAATGACCTAAAGAGGAAATGGTCTTGTAACAACTATCTCACAACAACATTGTATGCACTCCATAAGAAAGTGGCACCTATCGTGGCTAATGCGCGAGAAAAGAAACCAAAAGTAATATTCGAGATCGTATGAGTTGCATAAAAATTCTGATATGCATGGGAACTAAGATAAGCTAAGTATGCACGCAACAAGGGGGCAGAAAGACCAGGAAAAGTAATTGCTTATGTTTAATAAAAGCTGAGATGGAACAAAAGGAAGTATTTGATCAATGATTCAAAGTTAGTTACGTTATGAACGCACTTAAAATTTCGTAGTATTATCCATGCAACATATATGTTAACAATTATACGGCCGTAAAAGACTCTGGTATAAGTTAAAAGAAAGAATTGAGTCCAGGTCATAGACGAAGGATTGAATTGTTAAAAGACTGTATCATGGATGTTCCATAACGTCCATGAAGGGCTAAAGTAATAGCTAATACCAGAGCGGGGGATAGCTTAAGCCTACATAAAGGCCGATCAGAAGGAAGAGGAAATTAAAGAGTTACATCAACTTAATAAATTAGGAGTCTAATTATTGGATGTAGAAAGTTATAGACATCATTATTGAGAACATTGCAGAATCACTCTTAATATCAGAGGTACAAGAGAGATAGTACAACAACCATATTCTACAACGGCTCTACGATAAAGCTAGTTAGAAGAGTACCAGCCTCATTAGAAGTCAGTATGAAGCTCCCACCGGATTGTGTATGCACCTGAGGTGCAAGTATTATAATAGAGCTTCAAGTTGTGGAGGTAAATTATACCTATGTGGAAGGGAGGTTATGAAAAGAGTAGAAGAGGTGAAGCAATATTTTAAGGTAAGTAAGGTAAAGGTGAACAACGTACGAGATACTCAGGTGTAGAAAATTGTGAATAATCCATACTTCAGATAGAAGTGGCGAGATTCAGTATCCAGGAATAGTAGTGGCGTCGCCAGTGGCATATTTTTCGGCCTATGGTTTCTATGTATCAAGAGGTCTAGTTAAAAGAATAAAGAAGAGTTGGAGATGATGTGATGTCTCGTTTGATGTTCCAGAACAACATAAGGAAATCTAGGGTGCAAGCAAGTTGAAGGAAGGTTACGAATAATATAAATAGATACGTATAGGTCGCAATCTAAAGTATAGTAATGCGATAAGGTTTTATGATAGGAGTAAGGATGAGAAAGGGCGAGTGAGAAGGTGACGAGGATGGATAAATCCTCGGGGTTAAGCCATGTAAACAAGAGAGCTAGTGGTTTCTCTAAGTTATAGAAAGTTCAGTATAGCCTGAATGAACTCAAAGGAGTCTAAGACTAATGACATTTAGAAGAGATGGAATGCCGCCTTGATAGTACAATGAGGGTGTAATTATGATAGATGAAGGATGACGATTGGGCCTTCGATTGAGTAATGATTTGATGAATTGTACAAGATTAAAATATCCAAGTAAGGTAAATCACATTGGGATGCTATGAAATACGATTATGGAAGTATAGTATCGTATCGCCCCCAGGTGGATCAGGAAAATCACTACAAATGTTCCACGATGCAACGTGAGCCCTAGTGATTACGTAAGAGATTTCAAGTTACCAGTGGTAGATTGTAGATCAATATTGACGTGAATCAACAATGGATGAATAAAAGTCACAAAGTATGAGATGAGATTAGGCCATCATTCTTAAGATGAACAGCAATGAGGAAGCATTAAAGGACTTAGATTTATACATATACTATGACCTAACTTGGTGCAGTAAAGTCATACAGATAGATAAACGAATATATGAAACAAGATATAGCAATATTCGTAAGTTCAACAAAGTACCAAGCGAAGAACCTCATTGTACTTATAGATGCCCAGAGGGACATCTTATTAAGCTCTGTATATGTTCACAAAATGAGGCCTAGGGTTTGGCTAAAAGCTGGAGGAAAAAGGAGAGAAGAGTCTCATAGGTGCACTTACAAAGTCGGAGTCGTACATGATGCATGATAAAAGATAGCAACAGTTACAAGATTGGAATGATTCTGACCACGAGTCGTGGTGTAAGAAAGAGGCCAAAAGGGGGGAATGCCCTGGCCTTTGTATTTATTCACAGAACAGTTGCCTAGATGGCTAGGAGAGTACTAAAAGTATTCGGAAGACATAATTTATGAAAATGATAAGTGTATCAGTTAACATTCGAGGATGAATGTTCCAAAGGGGGGAATGATGTTACATCCCGCATATTCGTATGTTAAAGTTTCGTCGTAAGCTAATCGACGCAAGCTCGAAAATGAGATTATTTGAGATTATAAGTATTACGCTGTTTCAAATAAATGATAAGTAAATTCGTAAATGAGAGGGCAAGCGAATCGAAGAAAATGAGTTCCGTCGGAGTTTGACAATTTGGGATAAAATACGGTGCGAGCTATAATACCCGATATTTATGGACTAGTGCCATACAAGGTACCACATGACTATGATAGTAAGGTGTATGAGATATGTTAAAAATGAGTAGTATTTTAAGTAATTTGGGATAATTCTTAATTATGTGGATAATCAAATTATTATTAATTTTAGTGGGAGATTAACACTTAATTAAGATGATTGGTGGTTAATTATTGGGAATGGATAACAATCAACGTGACAGCCTTGCATTAAGGAATGGTGACTCTTAAAGTCACATACAAGGTGGCAAATTTGGAGAGTGGTAACGTTAGCAAGGGTCATATGACTACTTCATGACCCTTTAGACTTCATATCAGTTTGAAGGTTGGTTAGTAATGTGTTCTCTTTCTTTCTATGCTTGTAAAGATAAGAGATGGTCATATATCATTTAAGAAGGAAATACTTAGGCTTGGTGGAATGGATGGAATTCTCAAGGGAATTCTTATAAACCCCTACAAGTGCAAGGTGAATGTCTGTGTTTTATAAACATAAGTCACAAACGAAAGTCACATAAGCAAGACAAGATCTTCAACAATTCAAAACAACGCGAGATTTTTATAATTATAAGGGAGTACAGTGCAATCTTTCTTAAGAATATCATACGAATTTTTCTGTACTCCGATCTTGCTGTCACGTGTTTTGTCGCAATTAACGTGTGTTAGAGGGATTGTCAAGAGAATCGACTCAGTCATGTTAAAGCTATCCCTTCTTTCTTTTTGGCATGATCCATATGATATAAACGAAGCGAGTAAACGCACAATTTTCATAAATGACTCTATTCATAGAAGTATTAGGGGTGTTTATGTTATTGATTCCCCATTTGAATTATTATTATATCTTCTTTTCATGGGTCTCAGAGAAATACGTATTTGATAAAGTTTATCCGAAAGGCATATTGATTTTATGACAATCCAAGAAATCTTATTAACGCAATTCTTATGTATTTCATGCATTTATACATGTACATTGACCCATGACCAGATGACATTATATACGCGTATATTATATGTATATGGGATATGGGAGTAGGTTATGGCGTTATATACACACCACCACCTGATCAGCTAGTATACGTTGACGATTTTCCCACAGTGGCTGAGATGATATGATGGGATGCCTTCAGAGGCTTGATGATGTTATGAACGCATATACCTAAGCATGGTATGATATTTCTACGCATATGCATGACATTGTAAATATTAATGATTCATAGAGTTGTTCAGACTTACATGTTGAGTCTCTTACTCTATTTTTATCTTATGACTATTATTTACTGAATTTCATTCCTTACATGCTCGTTACATTATTTGTACTAACATCCCTTTGGCCTGGGGACACTGCGTTTCATGCCTGCAGGTCCCGATAGACAGGCTGATAGTCCTCCAAGCAGGCTATGAGCTAAACGGAAGATGTTGGTGCGCTTCATTTGCTCCGGAGTTGTTTGTTTGATCAGTATGATTTAGACGTGTATTGTTTGGTGTGGCGGGGCTCTATCCTGACCTTTATGACAATTATGTATTCTTAGAGGCTTGTAGACAGATGTCATGTACATAAAAGATTGTATGGCCTTGTCAGCCTATGTTTAGTGTACGAGTGGTTATTTTTGTCTTATAGGCCCGTATGTCAAATGTATAAGTTTTTATATCACATTAGGTCATCTTATATTGAGTATTCCCTTATGTTTATTCTAGTTAGCCCATGACGGCCCATTTGGCCCATTTGCCAATAAATGTACGATAAGAAGGATGAGTTACGTTGGTACTCAGTTGAGTAAGGTATCGGGTATCCGTTGCGGCCCATAGGTTTGGGTCGTGACAAAATCCTAAGGAAAAATTTCCTCACACAAAGTTAGGCAAGATACTTACCTCAAATAAGCTAAATAACTCTCCAAGAAACCATTCCCGCACAAATCAACCTCCATACGACTCGAATCTATCTAAAATAACTTAATATCATAAATAAAAACCAAAGAAAATGATTTTGAATAATAAAGATTCGATATTCAACTAAAATCAAAAAGCCAACCCCGGGCCCACATCTTAGAACCCGACAAAACTCTCAAATACCGAACACCTATTCCAATACGAGTCCAAATATAAGTGTTTCATTCAAATCCGACCTCATATCGACACAAACCCTATATGCATTACCATCATAAAACATGCTACGAACATTCTCGCGCACTCAAAACACCGAAAAGAGGTCGTCTTGACCATATATTAACAGTGACAAACTCCAAAATTCATTACTTAACTAGTTCCTCAACTAATGATCCAAAATACACCCGAGCCTCTCGAGACGCCATCCAATTATACGAACAAGTACAAATACATTATCCAAACTTTTTCAAAGGCTCAAAACACTCACGGGAACATCACAATAAAGAATCGAGGCTAAAATCAAATAGAATTTCTCTTAAGTTGTTAAATCTTTATTCCTTTAAAAAGTGTCTGAATCACACTTACACACTTCGAAATACTTCCAAACTTTACATAGAATTTTAATTCAACTAATAAACCTATCCAAAGTCTCGAAACACCAATTGGAGTCCAATAACATCAAAGTGAACTCTTGGGACAAACTTATGAACTCTTAAGTTCTTCAAATTGCCAACATAGGAACCTCCAAAACCAAATACAAATATACATACAAGTCTGAAATTATCATACGAACCTATCAGAACAATAAAAACTCGATTCTGAGTCTGTTTACCTAAAGGTCAAAGCTTGGTCAATTCTTTAAATTTAAAGCTTCCTAATCGAGAGTCATTCTTCCAAATCAATCCCGAACAACTCAAAAACTAAAATCGATCATACACGCAAGTCATAAATATAACATATGAAGCTACTCAAAGTCTCAAACCACCAAACGGAATGCTAAAGCTCAGAGCGACTTGTAGGATCGTTACAATAAATATGTGAAAGGGCTTATTGGAAGGTTGAAGCTCTTTTCAAAAGAGGTAAGTATCTTGTCTAATCTTGGTTTGAAGAAAAATCCTTTATGATATAACCGTATTTGCTAATTGTAATATGTTATGAGCAACGTATATGCAAGGTGACGAGTGCATATGCAAGTTGAATGGTTTATTCATGATTGGGGTAGACTTTAAGCTTCATATTGCCTTTTTTGTTGTATGTTCTTCTTGAATTTTTTTATTATAAGACTACGTGAACTTATTTATTCATGCTAGATATAGATCCATCTCCTAGGATCAACCTCTCATGTTTCTCTCTTGGTGGCATACACGCGGAGTTTATGAGACACTGATGAGTTACTGGTGAGTGTCAGATTATTATGGTATTGGCTGATGAGTTGGACATAAAGGTGAAAGCTTGACAATTTTTGTGCTTATCTTTCAATGTGCAACTTGATGCCTCTGTTGTATATTTTTGAATTGACAACCATGATAGAACGATTCATGTTAAATTGCTATTTCATGATACATTCTTTTATGTGTGATGACCCAAAATGTCATATTTAAATTTAATAATTAATTATGTGATCTAAGCACTATTTACCATTACTCAACTTGCGTGTGCAGTCCGTAAAAAAATTTCCGAAATGTTTTCAGGTGAAAAATGAATTAAAATGTGAATTAGAGCTTTAAAACTCAAATAAGTTGACTTTGGTCAACATTTTGAGCAAACGGACTCGGATCAGTATTTTGATTATTTTGGTAGGCCTGTATTGCGCTTTGGGACTTAGGCGTATACCCGAAATCAAATTCCGAGTTCCCTAGCCCGAGATATGGAATTTTGATGAAAAATTAAAAGTTTAAGTTTAAATAGTGACCGAATGTCAAATTATGTGCAAACGACCCCCGAAATAGAATTTTGATGATTCCAATAGCTCCGTGTGGTGATTTTGGACTTAGGAGCATGATCAGAATTTTATTTGGAAGTCCGTAGTGGAATTAGGCTTGAAATGCCAAAAGTTAAATATTTGGGAAGTTTGATCGGGGGTTGACTTTTTGATATCGAGGTCGGAATCCGATTCTGAAAATTGAAATAGGTCTGTTATATCATTTATAACTTGTGTGCAAATTTTGAAGTCATTCCGAATTTATTTGATGTGTTTCGGCACAAGATATAGAATTTGAAAGTTCAAAGTTCATAGATTATGATTTGAGGTGCGATTCATCGTTTTGATGTGGTTTGAAGCCTCGACTAAGTTTGTATTATATTTTGGGGCATGTTGGTATAATTGGTTAAGGTCCCGAGGGTCTCGGGTAGATTTCGGAAGGAAAACGGAATAGATTTCGGACAAAGAAGGCTGTTGGAAATTTCTGTTGCAGAAATTTCGCAAGAAATTTCTGGTGCGTGAAGCCAAATTTGGAACCTTATATCGCGCAATTTATAAGGAATCAGAAAATTTTTAAAACATAATCGTTGTAGCTCTTTTATTCTAGTTTCCATAAAGTTAAACCATTCATCATTTGGACATTGGTACAGAAAGTTATGATGGATTGAATGAAGGATGGTAGAGCAGTTTTGCCAGAAATTCGTATGGAGCCGATTTTGGAAGCTTATATCTCGAAATTCATAAGTAATCAAAAAAGTTTCAAAACATGAAAGTTGTAGTCGTTTGATTCTAGTTTCCAGAAAGTTACACCATTCATCATTTGGACATTTGTACATAAAGTTATGATCGATTGAACGAAGGCTGGTAGAGCAGTTTCTCGTGGACTTTTAGTGACGGATTGACAGAAACTTAAGGACCAAAAATAGTCATTTCATTCATTTCGTTTTGGATTTTTGGAACATGGTTCTTGGGCGATTTTTAGGCGATTTTCACGGGAAAAAATTGGGGTAAGTGTTCCTTATCCTATATTGATTATATTTCATGATTCCATACTCATTTACATCATGAATTCGTGAATTTATGGAAGAAAAATCAAGATTTTTGCAAAATCTTTCAAAAACGAAAATTTAAGATTTGGAGGTGGAGTTGTTATCAGAAATTGATAAAATTGGTATGGGTGGACTCGTAATTAAATGGGTTGTCGGAATTTGTAAGTTTCGCCGGATTCCGAGATATGGACCCATGGACAAATTTTGAACTAATTTCGGATTTTATTGAAAATATAATATTTTCTTATGAAATTGATTACTATAATTTATGTTGACTGTATCAAATTAATTATGACTAGATACGAGTCGATCGAAGTCAGAAAATCGAGGAAAAAGCATAATATTTGGTTAAATTAGAGCAAATCGAGGTGAGTGACTTGTCTAACCTTGTGTGGGGGAAATTTCCCTTAAGATTGATAATTGTAATGTGTGGAAAGTCGTGAACACGAGGTGACGAGTGTGTACATGTGCTAAATGTAAATGATTATATTTTAAATTGTGTAGATCCCTGTTGCGTATTAATTAAATTATTTCATTTTGTTATATTCTTTATTATTGATTTAATGTTTATATTTTAAATTTGTTTGACCTTTTCCGGCTAATTATTATTTTTTGTTTAGTTGGAACTTGGTTTCTTTTATTCTGTGCATTATTTGAAGGTTAATTTTATTTAAATTAAATATTATTATTGAATTATTTTGACATGAGCCGTGAGCTCTTTATTGTGAAAAAATATTATTGTTGAATAATTTTGACATGAGCCGTGAGCTCTTTATTGTAGAAAAATATTATTGATGATTTATTTTGGCATGAGCCGTGAGCTCTTTATTGTGAAAAAATACTGTTGTTGAATTATTTTGGCAAGTTAAATTATTTGAGCACTTGAGGTGCAAATTATGATATATTGTGATATTGATACGCATGCGGTGGTATAAGGTCTGAGTGTTGAAACGCATGCGGTGAGATAAGGATGGCTTGATACGCGTGGCTAGTAGGGGTGACTACTAGAAGTCATGCGGTGTGGTAAGGGTAGCTAAAACGCGGGATGCTATTTCGAAAAAAAATATTTTCTTTAAATAAATTGTGAAGGCTCCCGCGGTGATATCAGGAAATGAGATATTGTGAAATTATTTATAACTTGAGACTACGAGGCGGTACCTCAGTAGTGCCCTTGTTGATATTGATTTTTGGCCATAGTTGCTTTCGATTAATTGTTGTGATTTTCATAAAGTTGAAGGAAATTCTGTTTTGATTCCACGAGATATTATTTGCAATTATTTGGTGTCATTAAATGTGACATACTATTTGATTCATTTCCAATGTCATTTTATTTTACTACATTGATAAATATTTTACCATGCCATTATTATATTCCAGTAGGGCCTCACCTGACATCGTCACTACTCTACCGAGGTTAGGCTTGGCACTTACTGGGTACCACTGTGGTGTACTCATACTACGGTTCTGCATATCTTTTTGTGCAGATCCAAGTACATTTTACCAGCCTAGACGTCAGTGAGTTACCTACGTATGGAGACTTCGAGGTATATCTGCCAGCGTCCGCAGACTCCGGAGTCCCCTTCTATCATTTTATGTTGCTTCCTTATATTTTATTTAGACCTTGATATATAAAGACATTGAGAATAAATTCTTAGAAGCTTGTGACTTATTTCTACCGGGTTTTGGGAGTTGAAATTGTTTAAATTGTAGTTTATTTATTTCAGATATTTATTATTATTCCGCATTGATACGCTTACCTAGTCTTAGAGACTAGGTGCCATCACGACATCCTACGGAGGGAATTTAGGGTCGGGACATTATGATACCGATCTCTCTTTTTATTGTCTTGCTATGCATATGTATGAACTATATAGGACTATTCGTTAGTGAGTATCATATGAATTGAACCTCGCCACTACTTCGTCGAAGTTAGTCTTGATACTTACTGAGTACACGTTGCCTTTATAATGATTCTACACTTCTGCACTGATTGTGCAGATTCTAGAATTAACACTAGTGGATCTTAGAAGACTGCCCAGTAGCTGATTCAGGGAGACTCGAGGCATTGTTGCTTGATCAACTGCAAACCCTTAAATTCACCTTCTTTCTGTCAGCATACTGTTTATTTATGTTTCAAACAGTTCTTTGTACTTTATGAGGCTCCGTTGAATTTTATTTTAGAAGGTCATGACTCTATACTACTAGATTTTAGGGGAATATTATTGTAGTACTTTGTGTATTATTGATAATGTTAGACTTAGAATGCATTATATATGATGTGATAGCTTAGTATATCTTATTATGCTTGGTCTTAATTGAAGTTTGAGTATTAGCTTACCTAGCGAGTTAGGTTAGATGTCATCACGGACATAGTAAAATTTTGGGTTGTGACATTCTTAGATGTCTATGATACAAGACATCCACCCAACAATAGGATATAACCACTCACAAACTTCCTTGAACTAGAACAACTAGCCCAATTAGAATTAAAACACGCAGCCAAGTTAAAAAAGAAGAATTATTGAACAACAACCCCAAATCAGGTGTACCGCTAGATAACTCAACACATGCAAACCTGCTTCAAAGTGCAAAATTTTGGGCTGTAAAATGAATTGGCTAAGATGCTGAACACTATAAGATATGTCAGGCCTTTTATGTTTTGGAAAATTTTTATTTTCCAACCAACTTTTTGTATAAAGAAGGAACAGGAAGTGGATCCCCTGAATCAACAGATAACTTGAATCGAATGTCTAAAGGTGAAACCATACAACTAACATGCAAGCAACTAAATTCAATAAGTAAGTCAATAAGATCTTTTGAGTGACCAACAGATCCTGAGTTTGAAAGGCATTGATAATTTGGCATACTACTACTTAGAGGCTTGTTTAAGCCAATAAAGTAATTTTTTAAGTTTACACACCGGATTTAAAATAATGTCAGGAGATTGAACTTGCCGTCCAAGAGACAACCTCATATGCACTTCCTCATCAAAGTCACGATACAAAAAAATATATTATTGACATCTAATTTAAAAATGGACCAGATTTTCTTAATAGCAATAGTCAACAGACATTTAATAGTGATGAGCTTAAAAATATGCGAAATTGATACAGTAAAATTCACCCTTCTTTTTGTGTATCTTTCCTAGTCATCAATCTATATTCGTACCTCCCTATATTACCATCCTTTTTTCTTTTTTGTTTTATCTTATAAACTCATTTAGAAAAGATAGTCTTTTTATCAGAGGGCAATGGAATAATAGTCCGAGTTTTAATGGCCTCCAAGGCCTAAAATTCCTTCAAAGTGTCATCTTGCCAAACTGAATTAGTGTCTCACGTCCCAACATTCCAACCAATTGGTCGTGATGGCGCCTAACTCCACTTGCTAGGCAAGCCAATACATAACAATAATAACGGAAGCAAAACCGAATATTAACTGCATAATATAATAAATAAAGAGTAAAAGCTCCAAAATCATATAATAAGTCTAAAGCCAATACACTGTCAAATTAAATCCTCAAAACATGCCACTGAGTACATGAGCTCTAACGGGTATTAAAAATACAAGGTTCAAAATCGATACAATACCGCCTGAAATAAGTGAACAATAATAGAGATGTAAGAAAATGACTTCAAGGCCTGCGAATGGATATGCAACACTACCTTAAGTCCTCCAAGTGTCCAAGCTAAGCACCTCTCGGGACTCTGCTGGGACCAATGCCTGAATCTATACAAGAAATACAGAAGTGTACAACCGACCCCATGTACTCAACAAGTATCGAGCCTAACCTCAACAAGGTAGCGATGAGGCTATAACAAGATACTTACTATAAAAACCAGTGCATTTAATAAACAAGAGAAATAACAAGAATAAATACGATACATAGTAAAATATTCAACAAAGAGAGATAACGATAACAATTTTCAATTAAAGCACCCCAAAAATTTCTCAACAACTCAAACCAGAGAGAATAAGACAATATCCACAAATCAATATATTAAATCTACATGGAAAACAATATCATAAATTAAACACAAGAATTTACATCATAATTGTTATGGGGAGAATACTGTTGCGGCACATAACCCGATCCAATGACTATATTATTGCGACAAGCAACCCGATCCTTTCTAACAATATTGTGGTGACCAACCCAATAAAACATACCAATTCATATGGAAACACCCAACAAGCAAACAAACGTGCAAAAGCACATAATATAATAGCAAAGAGACGATGAAGCATAATTTAGAAATGAAAAGATGATCATGACTAAGGTAACATAAGCAAATCAACATTACCAAAAATAAATCCTAATCATATATCTCAATCAGATCCCAAACATGGTCACTAATGTATGAATAAGCAGTAGTCCCAGAATCCAACATAACACAAGAGAATAATACAAGTAATAAACAAAGGCCTAAATAAACCTAATTCTACCCTTATGCTTTGACCCATGAAAATACATATACACTCATCACCATGTATGTACCCCACCCCAATACATTTAGAATATAACAAATAAATCATTTACAACTTAGTTCCCTCGAGTCAAAGTTTATCAAGACACTTACTTCTTTCCGAAATAAGTTCAACAATCCAATACCGCTTTCCCTTACATCTAGCCTCTAAACAACTCAAAACTATCCAAATATTACTCAAATAAGTCAAAACAAACTTTAGAAACAAAAGGGTCTAATCTTTACTCTATTTTAAAAAGTCAACCCAAAAGTAAATCTAACCCCACATGATCGAAATTTAAAATTAAGACCAAATCTCGATTACCCATTCTTTTAAGATCCGACCTCAATTAATGGCTAAATATCCAAAATTTAATTTATTAAGTTTCTACCCAAAATCCAGTTTTTACACTTAGAATTACTAGATTTAAGGGTGAAAATAGAAGGCCCCGTAAAATTTCACCTAGAACCTGAGGTTTCGTGGTGCTGATGTGGGCTAATGTGTTTGAGGATTGTGGGGAGTTGGAGAAATATTGTTGTAGAACAGGGTATTTCTGAGGTCCATTCTGCGATCGCAGAACTACTCTACGGGCTGCAGATCAGCCGCGGAGTAAAGTAGAGAAATACCGCGGAGTGAAGTAGAGAAATAGGCCAATTTTGGAGTTTATTTTGCGGTCAACTATGCGACCACATAATTGCGTCGGGGGCTGCACATCCGTCACAGAACCAGCAGGAGAAAACTTCAAAATGAGGTTCTGGTGTCCATTACGCGACCGCAGAATTGATTTACAGACCGCAGATCAGTCGCAGACCTGCTCTGTTCTTGGGGCCATTTTTGCGGTCCCCTTTGCCGGCCGCATAGTCTTTTTGTGGTACGATATGTGACCGCAGACCCGGCTTCATAAGTTTAAGTTTTAAAAAATTTCACCCAACCCCATTTTTATAAAACAACCTTGGGGGTTATTTTAGAAGGTTCAAACTGATATTGTTTGAGAGAGGAAAGTGGTCTAGAGTGAGAGGAGGGATCCCTAAACTAGTTGTTCATCAATCCTTGCTCAAGACATAGAGAATTCACAAGGAAAACTCACAAGGTTTTCATCGAAGATGTAAGGTTCCATACCCTAGTATTCAATTTCGAGTTTGAGGTAGAAGATGGATAATTGGGAGTGTGATTCTTTGGTATGGGGATGTTATCTATGCATGCATGTATCAACAAAGTTGTGGGAAGGTTGTTGAGATAAAAAGGGAAGATATTGGGTTGTGGGATTAAGGAATCCACCATAGGAGGACCTTGAAATCACAGTGTCCACCTAGTGTTTGATAAAATGCTCAAATGAGCTGAAAACCCGAGTATCTTCCTAATTATGGTTCAATTTTGTTATGTTTCATAATAGATTGAAGTTGCTAGGTCTTACGAAACATTGTAGTAATTTAAGGAAGTTGAAAGCGAGGTATGTTGGCTAAACTTCTCTCTTAGAATTGAATCCCACGATGCTCTCGTAAGTCTCAAGTATGATGGGCCAATTTCTTATTTCTCATGTCCCGAGTTAGTCATTATAAATTTGACTATTCCGAATAAGCTTTGTGTCGAAAGATATATGTTTAAAATGTGTTCCGAATGCTCTTGTCATATTATGTTATCATTCGAGAATATGCTCAAAGTATGGGTTGTGTGTTAAAATATTATGACTTCAAGTAGTGCTTCAAACGAAAGATATTATGCCAAATTGTGAAAGAAAATTTAATGTGTCTAAGACTCTTAATTGCTCATGTGTGTACTGAAAATCTTGATTAGAAATGCCTTGTTAATGATACCCCATGATGATGCTTGAAAGTGAAAGGGGTGAGTATGAAATACGAAATACGACTTACGACCGACGTGCCACGAATGATATTACATGTGTGGCCACTAGTGCCAATGAAATGAAAAGATGAGTAAAAGACTATAAAATGAGCTGAAAGTCCTTTATATAATAAACATTTGGGAGTATCGTTAGTCACCAAGGAAGTGTAGGTTAAAATGACCTAACCCCGAAACTACATGTGTCGGTATATGAGTGGATTGTGTTAAATTTTCACCTAGAACCCGGGGTTTCGTGGCGCCGAGGTAGAGTAATGTGATTGAGGGATGTAGAAAATCATCGCGGCGAGCAAGCTCACCGCGGTACAGACTTTGTGGGTTGTACAGTACGTCGGGGAGTTGAAAGAATCATTTTGCAAACCATGACATTTCTGCGGTCCACTATGCGACCGTAGAATCACTTTGTGGGCCGCAGATCAGCCGCGGAGTGAAGCAGAACTTGTGCTTATTTTGAAGATCATTATGCGGCTGCATAACCATTTCGCGGGCTGCACAATCCATTGTAGAACCAACATGAAAGGACTTTGGAAGCAGGTTCTGCGGTCCGTTATTTGACCGCAGAATTGATCTGTGGACCGCAGATTTGTCGCAGACCTGTTCAGCCCTGCATAGTTTTTGGGACCTTTTCTGCGGTCCCTTTTGCGGCCCGCATACCTATTTTGCGGTCCGGTCTGCAATTGCAGACCAGACTTCGTAAAGTTTACATTTTGGAAATTTTCACTCGATCCCATTTTTATAAAAACAATTGGGGTTTATTTTGGCTGGTCCTAACTGATATTTTAGTGAGAGGAAAGTGGTGTAGAGTGATAGGGGGATTCCTAAGCTAATTGTTCATCAGTCTTTGCTCAAGACTTGGAGAATTCACAAGGAAAAACACACAGGATCTTCATCTAAGAGGTAAGGTTCCATACCCTAGTCTCCAATTTTAAGTTTGGGGGTAGAATGTCACGGCCCAAACTGAAGGGCCGCGACGAGCACCCGATGCCTAACTTAGCCCAGTACCAACGTAACATATCTTTCTTATCATACTATTATGGGTAAATGGGCCAGAAGGACTGTCATGAGATAACCAGAATAAAATATAAGGGAATACTAGACATAGGATGACCCAACATGATATAGAAACTTATACATGTGAGATAGGGGCCTATAAGGCTGACAAGATTATTTGTACACTCAAAAAATAGGATGACAAGACCATACAAGTATCCATATACATGACATTTATCTACAAGCCTCTAAGAATACATAAACATCATAAAGGTAGGGACAAGGTCCCACCATACCAATCTATACATGCCCAAATCATACTGACCAAATGCGTACATAACATCATGAAACCTTTGAGGGTATCCCATCATAGCAACTCGCCCTCTGTGGGAAAAATCATCAATGTATACCAATTGATCAGGTGGTGGTGCGTAAATAATGCCGTAACCTTTCCCCATACCCCATATACATATAATATATACGTATATAATGCCATATGGTCATGGATCAATGTACATGTATAAATGAATACCGCATAAGGAAGTAAGTCTATAAGATCTCTCGGAATGTCAGAAGATCAATATGCCTTCGGTTAATATCATGAAATAAACTACATCAACTTATGTATTATCTGAGACCCATGAACAAACGATATAATAACATGACACATGGGGAATCAAGAACATAGGCACCCCTAGTACTTCTATGAATAGAGTCATTTATGAAAGTTGTGGGTTTGCTCGTTTTGTTTGTATCATATGGATCATGCCAGAAGGAAAGAAGGGATAGCCTTAACATACCTTATAGAAATCTGTCCAATAACAATGCTAAACTCAGCTCACTGCACCTAAATCTACAAAAATGACAGTGAAGCTATTGTCAAGCTACGAATGTCTCTCTCATTTATATAATGAAAGTAACTTAATCTGTAACAAAACGGACAACATTTCCCCTGATTTTTCTGCTTCCTTAAGCCTAATATAGGTGAGACAATAACACAATACAATCAGCAACTCAAAAACAACCTATCTACAATTCGGGACCTTTAATACAACAAAAAGCCCAAATATACCGAAACACACACCATCAACAAGTTATCAATTAGCCTGAAATTGCAACGATTAGCGACCAGCCCACTATCCTAACACATGTGGAATCCACGCCCTTTATCCTTTCAAACTCCATAAATTAGCAGCATAAGAGGCCAATATGAGTGGACTACAAAATAGTCCACTACAAGTAGAAGAAATCGAACGGATGGCTTTCGATCACCGTCCCGTGAGTTTTGACTATTAGGAAATAAATTTAGCAACCTTCCTTGAGATTTAAGAAGCTTAAATACAGAAAGTAGGTGTTTTATTAACCATTAAGTACCTTACAAAACTAAAATTATAAAGAAATGAGAGGCGGTGTAGTGATACTTACGTCATAGGGATCGTTCTAATGTTATCGTTTCTTGATTTCGTGAAAACAATGTTGATCTTGCTTGAAATTTCTTGGAACAGACTTGGAGAGATTGAAAGTGTTTTAGTGTAAGTAATCTATGTATATTGATGAGATATAAGGGAAAAAGATCACTTATAAGCCCACCGCCTCAATTCTCCAAGCAGGTGGGTAAGCTGCCTGCTTGGCAGCTTGAGCGGTGCAACTTCGGACGCTTGTATCTCTCCACTCCGATATCGTATTGACAAACGGTTTGTAGAGTTGGAAACTAGACACATGGGGATTTAATTACATTTAAATATCTCCCTCTAAATCTCAATATATTGGGAGAAAACTGCCTCGCAACCTGGCCTATAAACCTGCCAGTTTCTCCGCAGTGTGGCGACGTGACTTGGCGACCCTACTTTAAAAATTCATATTTCTATACCCTGATGTCGTATGAATAAATGATTTGGACCAAAATAACATCATAAAACTTACAAATTTAATTTCTCAAAACGTCTCGTTACAAGGCAAATCTTAACTCGATTTTTCCGTAAGTTAAATACGATTTTCCCAAACTTTATATTTTAGATATAAACATCATATATAGTTATATTATGACTTTAAACTAATTTAAATAATTATTAACAAGTCACATATTCATTATACATCACCTTGGGACGCACATGATGTAACAATTATCTCATTAGTTTTTTTCCAAGTCTCATTCATCTTAACTTACTTACGACTTCGATAAACCTTCCTTATCATTGTAGAAGGATTTCATCCTTTTTGAGCTTACATTAGATAATCTTATAATGACAGTTAAATCTGATGTACGAGGTGTAACATCCTTCCCCCTTAGAAACATTCATCCCTGAATGTTAACTCTTAAAGGCTTGCGAAAACGAGGGGTGTAACATCATTTCCCCCTTTACATTCATCACTTTATATACATTCAAATAGGATCTCATTTCCGATATTACATCAATTAAATTATGACGTAATTTCACGTACGAAAACATGGGGTGTAACATCATTTTCCCCTTTGGAACATTCGTCCTCGAATGTTGACTGATGTGCTTATCAGTCTCATAACCTATAGCTCTTGCGAATACTTTAATATTGTCCTTGCCATCTAGGCAATTGTTCTGTGAATAAATTCAAAGGCCAGGGCATTCCCCCCTTTAGGCCTCTTCTCACATCATGACTTGTGGTCGGAATTCTTCTAATCTCGTAAATTTTGCTACCCTATGTGATGCAGCCTGTATGACTCTGTCCTTTTATGCGCGACTCTTCTCTCCTTTTTCCTCCAGATTTTAGCCAATATCTTGGACTCACTTTGTGAATATATACAAAATTATTTCAAGCTATCCCTCGGGGCATCTACAGGTAAACTGAAGTTCTTCGCTTGGTACTTTGTCGAACTTATGACTATTGCTATATTTCGTTTCATAGCCTCGATTATCTATGCTTATGGCTTTACTATATCTAGGTAGGTTATACTATACCATAACACTTAGGTCGGTTTATTATTACCGAGGTCTGCAACCCAACACCAGGTTACTCTCTCGCTGCTTAACCCGTATGTATAAATCTAAGTCCTTTAGTTCTTCTTCATTACTGTTTATCTTAAGAATGACAGCCTAATCTTATCTCATACTTTGTAAATTTTATCCATCCATTGTTTATTCACCTTAATGTTGATCCATAATCTATCACTGATAACTTGAAACTTCTTACATAATACATTGTCACTAGGGCTCATGTCTCATTAGGGAACATCTAAAGTGATTTGCCTAATCCACCTTAGGGACGATACTATACTTCAATAACCGTATTTCATAGCATCCCAATGTGATTCATCTTATGGGGGTATTCTAATCCCATGAAATTTATGAAATACCTTTTCATTAAATCATTACTTCAATCGAAGACTATATTTCTAAACATCATCCTCTTATCGCTTATCACCCTCACACTCCTATTCTACTACCAGGGCAACATTCCATCTCTTCTAAATGCTGCTAGTCTTAAACTCCTCCGAGTTTATCCAAGCTATACAGAGCTTTCTATAACATACGAAAACCATCAACTCTCTCATTTTTATAGGCTTAATTCTGAAGCCTTACCTATTCTTGTCACCTTCTCACTCATCTTTTCTTATCCTTGCTCCTATCTACCTAAATCCTTGTCACTCTTCCATACATTAGTGTGTGACCTACACATATCAATTTATACTACTCGCAACCTTCCTTTAACTTGTTAGCACCATATATTTCCTTTCGTGCCTTCTTAGTTGTCTTCAAACATAAGCAATTACTTTTCTTGGTCGATCTGCCACTTGCTACATGGATACTTAGCTTATCTTAGTATCCACGAATACTGGAATTCCCTGTAACTCATATGATCTCAAATATCACATTTGATTTTTACTTCTCATTCATTAGTCATGATAGGTGCTACTTTCTTATGGAGTGCATACAATGTTGTAGTGATACTGTTGTTATGGGTGCGGGTTGAGATTCCAGCTATATCCACACAAGTTATATGCAAAGTTTTCGAAGGGTGAATTTTGGCTTGAATCCGTCACATTCTTGGGTCATGTTGTCTCCCAAGAAGGAATTAAGGTTGGCCCTCAGAAGATTGCAGCGGTGAAGAATTTGCCTGAGACCTAAAACTCCAACAGAGATTTACAGTTTCTTGGGCTTAGCTGGGTATTACAGAAAGTTTGTGGAGGGGGTCTCTACTCTTGGCTCTCTGTTGACTAAATTGACGCAGAAGGCAGTTAAGTTCCAATAGTCAGATGCTGGTGAAAAGAGCTTCCAAGAGTTGAAATCAAGATTGACTACGGCGCCGGTATTGACCCTACCAGAAGGTATATATAGATCTATGGTGTATTGTGATGCTTCAAGAATCAGACTTGGGTGTGTATTGATGCAACATGGCAACTCAAGAATCATGAGAGGAACTATCAAACACATGACTTAGAGCTTGCAGCAGTGGTATTTGCATTGAAGATTTGGCGTCATTACTTGTATGGGTTCCATGTGGATATATTCACGGACCATAAGAGCCTTCAGTATATTTTCAAATAGAAGGAATTGAATCCGAGGCAGAAAAGATGGCTTGAGTTACTCAAGGACTACGACATTGATATCCTATATCATCTGGGGAAGGATAATGTTGTGGCATATGCTCTTAGCCGGAAATATATGGGTAGTTTGGCTCACTTTGAGGCATATAAAAGGCTGTTGGCCAATGAGGTTCATCGATTTGCTAGTTTGGGAGTTCTCCTTGCGTACTCCAGTGGAGGAGGGGTGATTGTACAAAATAGGGCTGAATCATCGCTTGTTTTGGAGGTCAAGGAGAAGCAATACAACAATCCATTGTTTGTGCAATTGAAAGAGGGGATTCATAAGCATAAGACTATGGATTGTTCTCTTGGTATGGATGATGGTACACTAAGGTACCAAGGGCGATTATGTGTTCCTAATGTAGATGGTCTCCGGGAAAGAATCATGATAGAGGCTCACACTTCCAGGTATTCCGTGCACCCAGGGTCTACAAAGATGTACCGTGATCTTAAGGTAGTCTACCGGCGGAATGATATGTAGAGGAATGTAGCGGACTTATTGGCATGATTTCCAAATTTTCAGCAAGTGAAGGCCGAACACCAAAGGCCCGGTGGGTTGGCACAGAACATAGAAATTCCAATGTGGAAGTGGGAGATGATCAATATGGACTTTGTGGTAGGACTACCTTGTATTCCTCGCAAGTCCGAGTCGATTTGGGTAATTGTGGATCGGCTCACAAAATCACATCACTTCTTACATGTTTAGGCTATAGACACAACAGAACAGTATGCTTAGTTGTATATCAAGGAAATAGTCAGGTTGCATGGCACTCCCGTTTCTATTATCTCATATGGAGGGGCACATTTCATAGCTAATTTTTGGAATAAATTTCAGCAAGGTTTGGGTACTTAAGTGAACCTTAGTACAACCTTCCATCCACAAACCAATGAACAGACAGAGCGGACTATTCAGACGCTCGAGGATATGTTGCGCGCTTGTGTTATTCACTTCAAGAGTAGCTGGGATGATCATTTGCCACTCATAGAATTTGCCTACAATAATAGTTATCATGCTAGCATTCAGATGGCACCGTTCGAGGCTTTATATGGTAGGAGATGTAGATCTCCCATTGGGTGGTTCGAGATTGGGGAAGCAGTGTTAATAGGACTAGACCTCGTGCATCAGGCTATGGAGAAGGTTAAGATCATTAAGGAACGATTGAACACTGTCCAGAGTCATCAGAAGTCCTATTAGGATGTGCGTCGGAAGGACTTGGAGTTCAAAGAGGATGATTGGGTATTCCTAAAAGTTTCTCCCATGAAAGGTATTATGCAGTTTGGTAAGAAAGGGAAGTTGGGTCCAAGGTATGTCGGACTGTACAGAATCATTCAGAGGATTGGTCGGGTGGCTTATAAGCTTGAACTACCTCCAGAGATGTCTTTAGTACACCCGGTATTTCTTGTATCCATTTTGAAGAAGGTGGTTGGAGACCCGTCACTTATTGTTCCAGTTGAGACTATTGAGGTAAATGAAGAATTGATTAATGAAGAAATTCCAGTTGCCATTCTTGATAGGAAAGTCTGTAAGCTGAGAAATAAAGAAATTGCTTCCATGAAAGTGCTATGGCGAACCCAACAGGTCGAAGAGGCAACCTGGGAGGCTAAGGAAGAAATGAAGAAGAAGTACCCTCAATTGTTTAAATGACTATGTATTTACAAAGTTGTGGTCTATGAAAATGTTAAGAGTTTACCTTCTATGAATTATGTTTCACTTGTACAGTTGATGTGAAGGGTGTTCCTTTTTGGTAATATATTGCTCTTGAGGCCATGGTTGGTGTTGTTTTTATGTTATGTTGCGTCGTTGGAATTTGTATATGTTGTTAAGTTTGGTTTCTGAGTTCTCTGATAGGTGGATAGGCCCAGTTAGAAGGGAGACTCTACCGAAATTTATGGAGATTTGGGGAGTTAGTCAAAATTTAGAACTGCAGGTGTGTGAATTAAGAGTTGAATCACATTGGATGCTAATAGAAGATTTTGACCCTCATTCGAGGACGAATGATCATAAGTGGGGAATGATGTAAGGCCCCGTAAAATTTCACCTAGAACCCGGGGTTTTGTGGCACCGAGGTAGAGTAATGCGATTGAGGGTTGTAGAAATTCATCTCGGCAAGCTTGCTCGCCGCGGTACAGACTTTGTGGGTTATACAGTACGTCGGGGAGTTGAAAGAATCATTTTGCAGAGCATGGCATTTCTGGGGTCCACTATGCGACCGCATAACCAATTTGTGGGCCGCAGATCGGCCATGGAATGAAGCAGAACTTGGGGTTAGAAGGAAAAACTCATAAGATCTTCATCAAGAGGTAAGGTTCCATACTTAAGTCTTTAATTTCGAGTTTGGGGGTAGAAGATGGGTTATGGGGAGTGTGATTCTTAGGTTTGGGGGGTGTTATCTATGCATGCATGTACTAACAAAGTTGTGGGAAGGTAGTTGAGCACAAAAGGGTAGATATTGTGTTATGGGATGAATGAATCTACCATAGGGGGACCTTAAAAACATAATGCCTACCTAGTGTTTTATAAAATCTCAAATAAGCTGAAACCCCGAGTATCTTCCTAATTATGGTCCGATTTTGTTGTGTTTCTAAATGAATTGAGGTTTCAAGGATTTCTGGAACATTATAGTACTTAAGGGAGCTCAAAGCAAGGTATGTTGGCTAAATTCCTCTTGTAGAATCGAATCCATGATGTACTCGTAAGTTGTAATCATGATTGGCTCAAGCTCTTATGTCTCATGTTCCGAGTTATTCCTTATAAATTTGACTATTCCGAATAAACTCTATGTCGAAAGATATATGTTCAAAATGTATTCTGAATGCTCTTATCATATTGTGTTATCCTTCGAGATTGTATTCAAATGTGACCATGGGTCGAAATACTATGAATTCAATTATGTCTCAATTGCTAGTTATTATGCCAAATTGTGGAAGAAAGCTCAATGTGCCTAAGACTCTTATTTGCTCATATGTGTACTAAAACTCGTAATTAGAGATGCTTTGTTGTTGATAATCCATTATGATGTTTGAAAGTGAAAGGGGTGAACATGAAATACTAAAGTATGGTATTACATTTGTGGCCACTAGTGACAATTAAATGAAAAAATGAGTAAAAAACAATGAAATAAGATAAAAGTCCTTTATATAATAAGCATTTGGGAGTATCGTTAGTCACCGAGGAAGGGTAGATTGAAATAACCTAACCCAGAAACTACACATGTCGGTGTAGGAGTGTATTGTGATTATTGCCCTTATTTTGGATGAGATTGATGTGATGAGATTATTCCCCTTAAATGGGATAAGATGATTGCTAGCAAAGGGTAATGTCGATCCACATGACATTGTGGTGAGACGGCCTAGTCGGTCGGGTCAAGATTGGATGCCATGCCGCACACATGGTGGTGATTGTGCTTGAGATTGTGATTGAGATAGTGATTAAGATAGTGATTATGATTGTGATTGGATGTCTTTTGGTGAGACGGCCTAGCCGATCGGGCCGTGATCGGACTCCGTGCTAAAGAAATTGTGGTATATCGGTACTAAAGAACTCCCAACCTAAAATAATGTAATTTACTTGAAATCTTATCTTGTTCCTCACTTGATGTATTGGTATTGTTTGAGGCTCCCGTTGAATCTATGATTGTTCTTCCTTGTTTTATTATTCGTTCTATTGAGAGGGTGTTTAGTCATTCATACTATTATTATTCCATATGTACTAACGTCCCTTTTGTCAGGGGCGCTGCATCTTTAATGGATACAGGTGGTTCCACAACATGCGGCTTTGATAAGTGATAGCGGTACACCTCTTCCGAGCTGACTTGGTGAGCCCCACTTCATTTCGGGGTCGTGTATCTTTTATTCTCTGTGTATTATATTTTGAGGTATAGACGGGGCCTTGTTGCCGACACAATCATAGTAGTATTTTGTATCTATTAGAGGCTCCGTAGACATAGTGTGGGTAGTATATTGGTGTTGGGAAGGTCAAACTAGTAATGTTGTATTTGTACCACATGTTCCACATCAAGCTATGAAAGTGTATTATTTTGAGACTTATAAATGATGTAACTAATGGTAATGAATCAGTGCTGCTCACATGATCTTCTCAGGGTCTAATTAATGAAGTAGATCTTCTCTTTATTCATGGGTGAGTTCAGGCAGAAGGTATTGTACAGGCTTGCTAAGGTGGGTTATCTCGGTTGAGCACCGGTAGCGCTCCCCGAGGTCGGGGCATCATAGAGATGATTGCTAGCAAAGGGTGATGTCGATCCACACAACATTGTGGTGAGACGTCCTAGCTGATCGGGTCAAGATCGGACGCCATGCCACACACATGGTGGTGATTGTGCTTGAGATAGTGATTTAGATAGGGATTAAGATTGCAATTATGATTGTGATTGGATGTCTTTGGGTGAGACGACATAGCCGATCGGGCTGTGATCGGACTCCGTGCTAAAAACACAATCATATATCGGTACAAAAGATCACCCAACCTAAAATAATGTAATTTACTTGAAAGCATATCTTGATCCTAACTTGATGTTTTGGTATTGTTTGAGGGTTCCACTGATACTATGATTATTTCTTCTTGTATTGTAACTCGTCCTATTGAGAGGGTGTTTAGTCTTACATACTAGTACTTTTCCATATGTACACGTCCCTTTTGCCGGGGGCGCTGCATCTTTAATGGATGCAGGTGGTTGCACAGCAGGAGGCATTGATTAGTGATAGCGGTACACCCTCTTCCCAGCTAATTTGTTGAGCTCCTCTTCATTTTGGGGTCATGTATCTTTTGCTTCTCATGAATTACATTTTGAGGTATAGTCGGGGCCTTGTTGCCGGCACTATCATAGTACACTTTTGTATCTGTTAGAGCTCCGTAGACATAGTGTGGGTTGTACCATGGTTATGGGAAAGTCAAACTAAAGATGTTGTAATTGTACCACATGTTCCACTTAAAAATATGAATGTGTATGTAATATTTTGGAAAACATAAAAATGACGTGACTAGTGGTAATGAATTAATGTTGTCCATTGACCTTCTCATTGTTTACTTAATGAAATATATCTTCCTGTTATTCATGGGTAAGTTCGGGTATAAGGCATTGTACAAGCTTGCTTGACTGGGATATCTCGGTCGAGCCCCGCGCTCGCCGAGGTCAGGGCGTGACAGAAAATCTATAGAAAATCATGGAAATAAGTCAAAAATAAATTAAAATTACTAACCGTAGAAGTTGGGAATCAAAGCTCTTACAAAATTGCCTCTACTCAAAGTCTAGATCTCAAAACCAGAAGAAAATAAGCTAAACTCGAAACTCTTACCCTTTCTTTCAGATACGTATCGCAAATGCAGAAAATGTATCGCAGAAGAGACATCGCCGAAGCGACCAAACAATCTACAAATGAGGACAAGCGTCAGTGTAAATGTCACAGAAGCAACAAGGCTCGCGTAGATACAGCCATCGCATCTGCGGCCAACTCATTGAAGATGCAACCCCCATTAATTGGAGTCCTTGCAGATATGAGCCAACCTCTGTAGGTGTGGTTTTGCATCTACGCTCAAAGATCCACAGAAGTGTAAATGCCTCAACCCCCCGTCTGGCAGATCTAAGCCAAAACTCGCAGTTCAACCTCGCACCTATGCACTTGTTATCGTAGATGCGATCACAACAGCACCACTAACAAAACAATACAACAAAAATGCACAAAACCAATATGAAACTCACATGAGCCCCCCATGCCCCAGTCCAAACATCCCAAACAAGTCTATAAACCTTACACAAAATAATATTGAAAGTCAAGAATCAATCATCAAAACTTGTATCAACCCGATAGGTCATTTTGAGTTTTAGCTTACTATCTCATGATTTAAGACTTTGAATAAATTCTTTTGATGTTTTATGACTTGTGTACATGGTTCGTTTTGTTTTTTGGAAAGTTTAGAAGTGTTTTGATGAAAAATCTTGATTTTGGGATGTTCGTATGCTGATTATGGACTTGTCAACATTCTTGGTAAACGACCTCGAATCGGTATTTTGACGATTCTGGTAGGTTCGTATGCTGATTTTTGACTTGTAAATATGTTTTGTTGGGGTGCTGTGTGATTCGCGGATGTTTCGGTGCTTATTATGAAATAAAAACATTTGAAGGTATGAACATGTGAATTCTTTAGTTTTGTTTCTTGATTGTAGATGTCAGTTTGGTGTTTTGAGCCTGCGAGCGAGTTCATAGGAGATTATTATACTTGTTTGGATGTTTGGATTGGGGCTCGAGGGGCTCGGGTGAGTTTCGAATTGGTTTCAGGCTATTTTGGAAAGACTTGATGTGGTTGGTGTTGTAATCATGGTATTTGCGATGGACAGCTCGCAAATGCGAGCGCAAATACAATGCTCGCATTCGCAAGTGCTTGCTCGTATTTGCAACACATAGGGATTAAGGGCTAGCTTTGCAATTGCAAAGCTTAGGTTGCAATTGCGATGAACCTGTCACAATTGCGACTTTTGAGTCTAGGGACACCTTCGTATTTGCGAACAATGGTTCGCATTTGCGAGTTGCACAATTGCAAACCAAAGTTCACAATTCTGATTCTGGAGCTGGGATAAAGATAAGGTATTTCGGGAGTTGCTCATTTTATTCTATTTTTGAGGCCTAGACTATACTAAGAGGTTATTTTGGAGGGAAGTTTCTTCCAAACTTCAAGGGTTAGTGGCTTTAACTTTTATTTTTTGATTAATTTCCATAATTCTTCATAGATTTTCATCCCTAAATCTAAGATTTATGGGAGTAAATATAGCGTTTTTGGGTAGAAAAATAGGAATTTCTATTTTAGAAATTTAGACATCGATTTAAGGTCAAATCCCGAAACACATCACATATTTGGACTCGAGGATAAATGGGAAATCTAGATTTTGAATTTCGATCAAGCGGGTCTGAGTTGACTTTTTGTTGACTTTTCAAATATGTTAAAAATCAAATCTTTTTGATACTAGGGCAGTTTCTAAAGCTTATTTTGACTTATTTGAACATTATATGACTAGATTCGAGTTTTCTGTCCTTAAGGGAAAGTTGTGTTGGATTGTTGATTTATTCTTGAAAGAGGTAAGTATCGTGGTTAACCATTACTTGAGGGAATTAGGATGTAATAGGGTATATTTTCTACATGTTCTATGTGTTGGGGCGGCGGCATATATGCAAGTTCATGAGTGTATATACATTGACATGTGAAAGTATGAGAGAAGAACTAGTTTATTTCATGCCTTTACTTATTTCATGCATTTACTTGTTATATGCCTTTAATTGTTACATGATTTTACTTGTCACATGCCTTTACTTTCTATATTATTTTACTTGTTATATGCCTTTATTTCATATATGCCTTTACTTGTCACTTGCCTTTACCTGTCACATGCCTTTACTTTTTACATGCCTTTACTTGTTTTACGCCTTATTCTTCTATGCTATATCGGGTTGTGTGACTATTCGATTGTTTACGTGCTTATGACTTGTTGGGGTCCTTGTTGATACGAGGCTAGCTCTTGTATATAGGATTGCATATCTTACTTTGTTCGAGTTCATTATTCCTTATTGAATTATGCGTATTCGTTCTCTATGTCTTATGTTGTTAATTTTGCCATACTTAGTTGCATGTCCAGTGTTTTTATATGAATTGGTATATTGGATCAGTTTACACACTGCAATGGTATTGATTATTGATAATATTGAGATTCGGATAAGGTTGCATGCTGCAACAGTATTGATTATTGATGGTATTGTGATTGGATTGGGTTGCATGGTACAGTGGTATTTCGATTGGATTAGGTTGCATTACATAATAGATATGATGTCTTATGTTTATTTCTAGGTTGTTGTTCTCCGCTGTAGTGTTTGGGTGATAAGTTTATGCCATGATGTTGTTCCCGGGAAGCTTGTTATTTATTCACTTATTTAATCTTATACTATTATTCATATTTCTCTATTTTGCTATTGTTTTCTGCTTATTACTTGCACATATTAATAAGTAAGTGTCTTGTCATAACCTCGTCACTACCTCGTCGAGGTTAGGCTCGATACTTACTGAGTTTATGGGGTCGATAATATTCATATTACACTTCTACACTTCTTATGCACATAGATGCATTGGTCTAGCGGTGCTCCCTATGATTATTAACTTGAACTTATTAGGAGACTTGAGGTAGTGTTGCTGCCACTCGTAGACACTAGAGTCCCCTTTTTACCTTTTATTACTATTCATTGTACCAGACAATAATATACTTCGTTTCAGATTATGCATTTAGCACTCCTTACGAGCTCATGTACCATGTGACGCCAGACATGGGAATGTTTATGTTAGTTGCGGTGGTTTAAGACTTATTTTATTGTTTTTGTTGTTTTATTACTTTTATCTATATATTATACTGTTAGATGTTTAATTTTGCTTTTATTATTTATGTTAAGTGTTGGCTTGCCGAGTAAGCAGTGTTAGGCACCATCACGACCCCGTGATTGGGATTCTGGATTGAGACAAGTTGGTATCAGAGCACTAGGTTTCATAGGTCTCACGAGTTATGAGCAAGCTTGGTAGAGTCTTGAGGATCGGTACAGAGATATCTATACTTATTTTTGACATCCTATAAGGCTTTATGAAACTTAACTTTCATTCTTTCTCTATCGTGCGACTTTATTCTACCCTAAGTTTGAATCTTTACCCTCTTATTTTCTCACATATGGTTAGGATACACACTTCAGCCACAATTGATCAGGAGCTGGAGCCCAAGTTAGTAGCCACTCCCAGGGATAGAGGCTGGGGCAGGGGCAGATCTAGAGTCCAGCCTAGGGCACATGCAACAACACCTACTATTGTTCACGCTCGTGCTAGAGCAGTACTAATCGAGCCTCACATAGCTCCAGATAATGAGCAAATCCCAGTTAAGAATGAGCAAGTAGGTCTAGCTAGGTGCAGAGGGGTTTATTGCTACCCTAGTGCTTTAGGATGCCTTGGTCTGCATGGTTGGTCTTATGGAGCGCATGGTGTAGTCCGATGTGCTTCCTATGGAACCAACCACTTCTCAAGGCGGGGGAGAAGCTTAGACTCCCGCTACTCATAACCAGAGCAGATGGTTCAAAGTTATCAAACCCCAAGAGTGTTACTATTTGGGTAGTTCAACCTATTATCATAGCACAATCGAAGGATAGGCCCGCGATGTTAGTTGATGACCTGAAGAGGATTGACAGGTTATAGAAGTTGTTCCCTCCTCACATCAGCAGTGCGCCTTTAAAAAATGCCCAGGAATTCTTGGATCGACGCCATGAGATTCTGTGCAATTTGGGACTAGTCGAGTTTAATGGATTTGATTTCACTGTCTTTCAGATGCATGGCTCAATTAAGAGATGATAGCAGACTTATGAGATGGGTAGACCAGCAGGGTAACCTGTTCTTACTTGCGCTCAATTTTCACAACTTTTCTTGGAGAATTTCATTTTGCTCACTTAGCCGGACAAGTTGCGCAGCCGGTTTGAGCGTCTTCAGGAGGGTGGTATGATACTCACTCAATATGAGATGAGATTTGCTAATTAGTCTCGCCATGTGGCTATCCTGATCCCTACTGAGAGGGAGAAGGTACAGAGGTTCATCGAGGGGCTTACCTATGGTATCCAACTTTAGATGTCTAAAGAAATCGAGACTGATACTTCATTCACTTAGGCCCTACTATAGTTATGAGTAGCAAGAGTCTAAGCTTCTCCACCAGCTTGGGAAGTGGTTGGTTCCATAGGAAGCATACCGGAATTTTCTTGGATGGGCAGACCAGCAGGGTCACTTGTTCTTACTTGCGCTCAGTTTTCACAACTTTTCATGGAGAATTTCATTTTGCTCACTTAGCGGGACAAGTTGCGCAGCCGGTTTGATTGTCTTCAGGAGGGTTGTATGATAGTCACTCAATATGAGATGAGATTTGCTGATTAGTCTCGCCATGTGGCTATCCTGATCCCTACTGAGAGGGAGAAGGTACAGAGGTTCATCGAGGGGCTTACCTATGGTATCTGACTTTAGATGTCTAAAGAGGTCGAGACTGATACTTCATTCACTTAGGTAGTGGAGATTGTTAGGAGGATTGCATGCATCCATGGCTAGGGGAGAGAGGCAACGAGTGACAAAAAGCCACGTCATTTTGGTGGTTTCAGTGGTGCCTCATCTAGATGCATGGGTCCGTTTAGTAGAGGCCAGGCTATCAGCCTAGTTCAGTCGGCTCTTCAAGTCTCTCATGGTACTTCAAGAAGCCATGGTACTTATGGTTCTCGCCTAGGGCAGTCATCATATAGTGCCTTGTTTTTCTATCATGCCTCTTTTGTCATTTGGAACTTGTCTACAAAGTTTGGTTGCATTCCGAGTTGGTTAGGTATAAATTAGATGTTTGGTTATGAATTATTGAAGTTCTTGAACATGATGGC
The DNA here is from genome assembly GCF_000715075.1 of Nicotiana tabacum. Taxonomy (NCBI): domain Eukaryota; kingdom Viridiplantae; phylum Streptophyta; class Magnoliopsida; order Solanales; family Solanaceae; genus Nicotiana; species Nicotiana tabacum. The sequence goes on from NC_134092.1 coordinate 65,805,688, forward strand.
ATGCAACGTGAGTTTTGATGCTTGATTCATTGTTGTGGATGTTATTTTGATTATTTTATCTTACAAACGAGTTCGTGTGAGGTTTATATACTTGGTTGGATGTTTGGATTGGGGCCCGAAGGGCTCAGATCAGTTTCAAATTGATTTTTGAAGTTGGGAGTTTTCATGTAAATACCTGGCTGGTCGCTTTGCATATTTGAGCCCCATTCCCCTCTTTGATACTTCTTGTAGGTTTGTAGTTTTATTACTTGCTGGGGTGGTTGGTTTTGACTTCGGAAAGGTTTGAGAATGAACGAGACATTTAGAATCAATTTGGAAGCTTATGTTGTAATATCTGACCTAGTTTTGAATTTTGTTTATGTGACCTTGGATTGGTCTTTTATGGTTCCAATAGGCTTGTATGGTGATTTTGTACTTAGGCTTGTGTTCGGAATTAAATTCGGAGGTTTCTAGAATGTTTTGGCTCTATTTACCAAAAGTTGGCAATTGGTAAGATTGGAGAGTTCATAGCGGGGGATGACCTTGATGATATCAAAGTAGGATTGTTATTTTAGAACCTGGTATAGGGTCGTTATATCATTTGAGACTTGTGTGAAACGTTTGGTTGGAATACGGATTGATTAGAATTGAATCTAACGCTTGGTTGCAAGTTGGAAGTTGTTGAATTTAAGAGTGATTGTGATCGTTGATTCTTGGTTTTTATGTTATTCATGATGTTTTCAGCACTTGGACAAGTTTGGAGAAGTTATTGGGACTTGTTGGCATGATTCAACGGGGTCTCGAGGGCTCGGGGTGTGATTTGGGGTGGTTTCAGACGATTTTCCCTTGTTTTTGGACTGCTAGTTTGCTGGTGCATGGTGCTTCTTCAGGATCGCGTATGGTAGCTCGCGATTGAGAGATTGGGAGAGGCTTGCAGGTAGATTCTACTCTGTATTCCCATGAGTAGGGGCACCTTCACAGAGGGTTGAGGTCCAGTGCTACACGTTTGTGGGCGGGGGTCGCGATCGCGAAACCTTGTGGTCAAGCAGGTGGGTTGCCTTCGTATTTGCATTGAGTTTCCTCAGCTCATGTAAGCGTAGCAAGGTAGTGCACCATGTTCACGACTGGGTGTCCGCATTCGCTGAGTGGGAGCAACAAGTGGGCATATTTTGGCTTTTGTGATTGTGAAGGTGGTTCCGGTATCGCGATGTGTTTACCTGGGCAGAACATTTAAGTTGAGATTTTGGGACTTTTACCCACTTTATCCTATTTTATGTCTTAGACTTCGAGAATGGGAGATTTGAAAGAGAAAATTAACTACATCATTGGAGGTAAGCAATTTGGATTTATACTTGGATTTTGACTTTATATCATGTTTATCCATGGGTTTCTACACATAAAAGCTTGGATTTTAAAGTGACATTTGGGGGATTTGGCAAAACCATTGGAAAGTGACTTTATTTGGACTCGTATTTGAATGGGTATTCAGGATTTGTGAGTTATATAGGGTTTCAGGAAGCGAACCCGGGTTGAATTTTTGGTTGACTTTGTGTATTTGGTGAACGATTCAAACTTTATCATTTGAGATCAATTTGTATGGCTTTTATTGATGTTATTAGGTTGTATTTGACTAGATTCGAGCCGTTTGGAGTTGGATTGTTGACTATTTGGCATTTTGGTAAATATTAGCTTACTGGATGAAGGTAAGTCTCTAGGCTAACATTGTTAAGAGTGAAACCCCTAGGATTTGACTTGATTGCTATATGTTTAGGGTATTAGGGGTGCTGTATATATGTGGTGGCGAGCGTATATGCACTTACCATGTTTATATCAAGGCCAGGGTCAAATTTTTATATTTTATGCCTTGTTTTGACTATGTGCTCATTTGATTCTTGATTTGTTTGGCTTATATGACTACCTTTTCTCTCGTGTTCATGTTAGCGATCCAACCTAGGTTTATGATTGTTTGTGAAGGCATAAGAACTTATTCTTGATATGTTGAATTGGTTACATCATTCGTAGTCATATAGAAATTCCATGAGCACATATCTGTATAATGTTTATTAAGTCCTTAAGCATCCTTTATCTATAATCCCGGAACACATGCGTACATGTTTTTATATAGATACATGATTCGGAATGAGGATTTTGGCATGAAAGGTAAGGCGTTCAGATGAACTACAGTTATGTCTCACAGGACATGATGATCGGATATTTGATTATGAGTGAATTATTAAGCTCCTCTTTGCACTTGGATTTGGATCTGTCTCTCCGGAGTCAGGTGATTATGCATGTTACTTTGGGCCTTGGGAGCATGGTCAATACATGGATTTCATATCAGGTTTTTGTGATTCATAGATTGTGTGTCGTGGTACTATATTTGAGCAGCGTTTGACCATGCATAGATACCTGTGTCTCACTTAGATGCATTCATTTAGATGCTAATTATTACTTGACATCCTTATATGGTAGTTTGGAGCCATGACTCTGTTGTTTGAGAATGCTATCTATAAATACTATATTTGAGCAGCGTTACGATTATTTCTTATACTGGAAAAAGCATGCTTTATACTCTTCGACTGTTGATATCCTTGATTCCTGTTAGTTATGACAATATCTACTATTTTAGTTCTAAGTTCCGTTATTTATATCTATACATGTAAGTATTCTGATGCATCTACCCTCACCGCTACTTCTTCTAGGTTAGACTTGATACTTACTGGGTATCAATTGTGGTGTATTCATACTACGCTTTTGTACAAATTTTGTGGAGATCCTCAGGTTGGAGCTAGTGGATCTTCCCCTTGAGCTTAAGTGGTATCAAAGAGACTCAGGGTGAGATGCACTTCATGGATTCATTTCACAGTGCCCGAGTTCCTGTTCCATTACCGCTTACCGTCTATTTGCAATTTAGACAACTTTGTTATTATAAAGACTTATTCTTTTTTTGTAGTTGCTCGTGTACTTGTGCCACCAAGTCTTGGGGGTTCTATTGCTTAGGCCATGTTTAGAATGTGTTATGACTATATCAGATATTATTATAGTTTTGGACCGTTTCTATCTTTATTTATAATATGTCACCGTTAATTAAAGGAAATAGACTTTATTTTTTGGATTGCGAGTTGGCATGCTTAACAAGCACCACTAGGCGCTTTTACGATCTTAAGATGGAAATTTGGATAGTGACAAGTTGGTCATAGCTCTGGGTGTTGTAGGTCTCATGATTCATGAGCAGGTCTAGTAGAGTCTTGTGGATCGGTACGGAGACGTCTCTACTTATCTCCGAGAGACTACATGATTTTAGCAAATTTCCCTTTCTTTCATTGTTTATCGTGTAGCTGTATTGATCCGAAGTTTGAGTCACTGTCTTTTTATTATCTGGCAGATGGTGAGAACACACTCATCGGGAGTAGTTGGGTAGGCTCCATCACCCCAGGCTAGGATCACGAGAGGCCGAGGCAAAGGCATGGTTGGTGCATGCAATGCAGTCAAGCAGCCATTGCGGAGTAACTAGAAGCTCCGGTTGAGGTGTAGGTTTTTTATCACGGTGAGCCAGTTAAACCAACTCAAGTTAGAGAGGGGTTTATTGCTACCCAATACTTCAGGATGCTCTTGTTCATTTGGTTTGTCTTGTAGAGGGTGTGACACATACCAGAGTACTTCCTGTGGCATCAACTATTTCTCAGGTAGGGCAGGAGGGGGTACAAAGTCCCGTTACTCACACTTCTGAGTAGGTTTCTGCTGTTTATCAAACACCAGGAGTATTACTGATTGGGGGACATCCTCCAGTGGTTGCTGCTAGGCTAGTAGTGGAGGCCACTATGTATGATGAGGAGTAGAAGAGGTTTGATCGGTTCAGGAAGATGGGTCCTCCATATTTTAATGATGATCCTTTAGTAGATGCACATGGTTTCTTAGATGATTGTCAGGAGATTCTGCGAAATATTGGTTTAGTAGAGTTGAATAGGGTCAATTTCACTACTTTTCAGCTTAAGGGGCCACCCAAGAGGTGGTGGCGTTCATATGAGCGTAGCAGGATAGCAGGGAAACTTCAGCTGCATGGCCATTTAGAGAGGTTCATTCCCCTAACGAAAAAGGAGGAGATGCATGGCCATTTTGAGATACTTCAGCTGGGTCATTTGTCTGTTACCGAGTATAAGATGGGATTCATTGAGATATCCTGCCATGCAGCTTTTTTGGTCCCTACCGAGGCTAGGAAGGTGAGGAGGTTCATTGGGGGTTGAATATTGGTATATAGATTGCTATGGATAGCTTGTAGGATTGAGCGCATCCGGGGTCAGAGCAGAAGCACATGGTGATGAGGGCAAGAGGCCCCAACATTCCAGCGGATTCAGCTATACCTCGTCTAGAGGTAGGGATTATTCTGGGAGAGGCCATCCTAACAGGCCAGTTCCTTCAGCTTACCAGCCTGCTTGTGGTGCTCTAGTTTAGTCTTTCTTCAGTGCATAACCAACACACATTTTCTACCATACTCCTTCAATCCAGGGTTCTTCAAGTGGTTACTTGGGTTATCGGAGGTAGCCTTAGATTCATCAGTCATTCTCAGCTCGAGGTTGTTTTGAGTATGGAGAGGTAGGGCATATCGAGAGGGATTGCCCCAAGCATGGTAGAGGCACAGCACAACAGGGTTCTTAAGTAGTAACTCCAGTTCTAGTTGTTACACCTCTGGCTCAACCAACTAGAGGTAGAGCTCAGGTAGTTAGGAGGCTTCCTAGAGGTGGAGGTCAGTCGGGCAGAGGTCAGGCTTATTATTTTGCATTCCAAGGCATCTGATGCAGTCATTACAAGTACTATTTCGGTTTGTCACAAAGATACATCAAATCTGTTTAATCTTGGTTCAACATATTCCTATGTGTCATCGTACTTTGCATCTCCTTTGGATTTACCCTGTAGTTCTCTTGTTATCCATGTTCATGTATCTATACCTGTTGGTGACTCTATTGTGGTGGATCGTGTGTGTCGGTCTTGTTTGGTTACCATTGGGAGTTACGAGACTAGTGTTAATCTCCTATTCCTTAGTATGGTGGACTTTGATATGATTTTTGGTATGTATTGGTTATCTCCATATCATACTATTCTTGATTGTCACACTAAGATCGTGACATTGGCTTTGCTGAGGTTGGAATGGATAGGTTTTCTTGGGCATACTTTTAGTAGAGTGGTTTCATTTATGAAGACTCAACGGATGGTTGAAAAGGGGTGTTTGGCATACTTAGCCTTTGTTAGAGATGTTAGTACTGATACTCCTATTGTTAAGTCAGTTCAAATAGCGAGGGAGTTTTCAAATGTTTTCCCTGTTGACCTACCGGCCATGTCACTCGATAGGGATATTGATTTTGGTATTGATTTGATACTTGGTACTCAAAGCACATCTATACCGATGTATCGCATGGCTCCAACATAGTTGAAGGAATTGAAAGAAGAATTGCAAGAGTTGCTAGATAAATGGTTCATCAGGTCTACTATATCATTGTGGAGTGTGCCAGTGTTATTTGTAAAGAAGAAGGATGGTTCCATTAGGATGTGTCTTAACTACAAGCAGTTGAACAAGGTTACCATCAAGAACAAATATCTATTTCCTCGCATTGATGATTTATTTGGGCATCTTCAGGCTTCTAGGGTGTACTCCACGATTGACTTGAGATTGGGGTTTCACCAATTGAAGATCAGGGCTTCAGACATTCCTAAGACTACTTTCAGGATTCGTTATAGGCATTATGAGATTTTGGTGATGTCTTTTGGTTTGACTAAAGCCCCAGTAGCTTTTAGGTATTTGATGAACAATGTATTTTGTCCTTATTTGGATTCTTTTGTAATTGTGTTCATTGATGATATCATGGTATATTCCCGTAGTGTTGAGGAGCACGGACATCATTTGAGGACTGTGCTTCAAATTTTGCGGGAGAAGAAACTGTATGCTATGTTCTCCAAGTGTTAGTTTTTGTTGGACTCGTAGGCATTCTTGGGCCGCGTGATGTCTAGTTATAGAATAAAGGTAGATCTAAAGAAGATTGAAATAGTTCAGAGTTGGCCTAGACCTTCTACCGCGATAGAAATCAGAATTTTCTTAGCTTGCTGGGTATTATCGTTGCTTTGTGGAGGGATTTTCATCTATTACAACCTCATTGACTTAGTTTAATCAGGAGAGCTTTCAGAAGCTCAAGACTACTTTGACTAAGGCTCTAGTTTTGGTTTTGTCTTGAGGATCGGGGTTGTACACATTTTATTGTGATGCTTCGTGTGTTGGACTTGGCGCAATATCGATGTAGGATGGTAGATTGATTTCCTACCATATCGTCAGTTGAAGGTCCACGAGAAGGACTACCCCGTGCATGATTTGGAGTTAGCAGCCATTGTGCATGCGCTCAAGATTTGAAGGAATTACTTATACGGCGTGTCTTCTGAGGTGTATACGCATCATCAGAGTCTCCAACATCTGTTTAAATAGAAAGATTTGAATTTGAGGCAGTAGAGATGGTTGGATCTGTTGAAGGATATGATATCACTATTCTTTATCATCCGGAGAAGGCTAAATATGGTTGTAGACGCTTCATTAGAAAGGCGGAGAGCATGGGGAGTTTGGCTTTCATTTCAGATATAGAGAGATTGTTAGCTATGGATGTTCAAGCATTGGCCAACAGATTCATGAGATAGGATATTTCAGAGCCTTGTAAGGTTCTTACTTGTGTTGTATCATAGTCGTCCATGTGTTGTGCAGCGAGGTGCTGCCAAGGATGTCTATTGGTGATGATGGTGTATTGAAGCGTCAGTGTTAAGATCAGCGTTCTTAAAGTGGATGGTTTGAGGGAGTTGATTCTTGAAGAGGTTCACAGTTCGTGGTATTGTATTCACCCAGGTGTTACGAAGATGTATTGTGATTTGAAGCAGCATTATTGGTGGCAGAGAATGAAGAAGGAAACTTTTGGGTATGTTGCACGATGTCTGAATTGCTAGCAAGTCAAGTATGAGCATCAAAGACCGGGTGACTTGCTCCAAAGGTTAGTGATAAGTTGGTATGTTACCAACTTATCTATTATGATACTTAGACTTTTTGTATGATTTTGTTGATAAACTAAGGCATTAGTTGAGGTTTATTGGCATATTTCAAGTATCATGTGATTTAGAGAAGATATGGAAGAAAACAAGTCAAAATGTGTTAATATAGAAAAATTGACTACTGCCAGTTAATGCTCTTCGCGATCGCGGAGAGTATTTATGCGATCATGGTAGTCCAGCAGAATAGCTATCACGAACATGGTGGAAGTGCTTCGAATGCAAAAAGGGAAAGCTGGTCAGGCACTGGTCAAGTGCTCTACGCAATCGCAAGATGGAATGATGCGGTTGTGGCCTTCTGGAAGATGTCTATCGCCGAACGCATGGACTATTGCGCAAAGCGATGTAGAAAATCCTGGTCAACGGCTGGTCAATATTCCTACGCGAATGTGTAGTTGAGTACGTGACTGAGATTCTTTTCTATGGTGTTCTACGCGAATGCTTGGTTGAGTACGCGACCGAGATTCTTTGATATGTTGTTCATCACGATCGCATGTTCTCTTTCGCGATCGCAATTCACATAACTGAGCAGAAAATTTGGACAGTTTTGGCATTTCACATTATTAGCTCCCAAACCATTTAATACTGGGCCCAGCTCATTTGGAAGGGATCTGTGGTAGTTCTTTGGTCTTCTTGACTAAGAAATACATGCTTTGAAGCTAGTGTTCTTACACCACACTTGGGTGTTGACGATTTAAAGACTTTTGATGAGATTTTTCTGCCCTTTTTACTCATTTTTTCAATTCCTTGCCTTGTTTTGAATATCTAAGTGTGAAGTATTTATTCGAATACTTGAAACTTGTTCATTGTGAAAGTTTGGATTAAATATATTGGTATACTTATGTATTGATTGATTTTTATTAATATTGAAGTGAGTTAATTGTTTCTATAAATATTATTGTTTCTTAATGATTCAAGAGGGATTAGCTAACCCTAGACTTGCCATTAATTTTGAATTAATCTTAAAAAAGGTAATTTGGGATTGCGAAAGATTAATTAACAAGAACTTGAGGAGTTAACCCTCATTTTATAAATTCTACCTAGGGATATGATTGAACTACTTGTAGCTATATTCAGGTGCGCTTAATCCTCTTAATTATTTTAGGGATAACTCAATTAGGAACTCTTATTAGTCTTCGGAAGAACCTAATATATAATTATTATCCAAGGCTAATTAACATAAACTCGCTCATATTTGTAAAATCGTGAAATATATTAGATCGTTACTTCACTGTAACGCACGGTGTATTCATGCTTGTATCCATTGATCATTTTAGTTGCTTTCTATGTTAGTTTACACTTTTGCAATTAGATATAATATTTTCTTAAAATCCTTATTAGTGTTTTGCTTAGCATAATAAGTGATAATTTGCTTACTTTCCTAATCGCCTATATATTATTCTCTGTGGGATTCGACCCCGACTCCTAGTTGAGTAAATTATATTGCATGCGAGCATGTTCACTTACTCTTTGAGAAGTGAATTTTGACGTCATCAAAATTGGCGCCGTTACAGGGGAACAATTTAGCACATTTTGGCTGTTTAGGAAGTAAGCGTACTTTCTTTGGTCCAAACTAATGATTATTTTTGTAGTTATCTTTCTTATCTTTATTTATTTTCTTGTTTGTTTTCTTGTTTATTCTCTTAGTTTTTGAAAATGGCAACACATAATAAAAATTGATCGAATGGTAGTTGTTCATACTTTGATGAACCTTGTCCTTATTGTGGAGGACCACATTCATGGCAAAATTGTTCAAATTCTCCTGAGAGAGGATTGTGCGCACAATATCAAACCCAGGAGTGGAGTATATGTGATAGGTGTGGTGGTCAAAATGGCCATTGGACTAATTGTACTTATTTGTCCCTTCCTTTCCCGAACCCCACTGTGACAATTCTACTTTTGGTGGTGACAATTATAGTTATTTGTAATTGGATGAAATTGAACATGATCAAAATGGAGAGTTCAAGTTCATGATGGGATGCCTACTTGAAGGAGGAAACAAAGAGCAAAAAGCCTTAGAGGATCTTTTTGAAACTAGTCTCCAAAATGATTTGGCGCTTGAAAGGTTGAACTCATAAATGAGACAAATGCTTGAAGTTTTAGAGGTCCAAAAAGCCACGGAAGTGGATGATAGCCAAGAACCTCCCTTAGAGGTAAAAACTAGAAATCCTTCTTTGGCACTTGATAAAAACCAAGAAGAACTCTCAAGTGCTCAAAATGAGAGGATAATGGTCATGTTGGAGGCCATTATTGAAAAATAAGGAGAAGCAAAACATGGCACTCGAGGACTTAAAACAAGTGCTAACTCGAAATGATGGGACTATACACACCTTGGAAGATCAAATGAAAGCTTTGGTTGAGGCTCATAATGCCCACCAACTTGAGAGTGTGGAAAAAGGTCAAGAAAAGTTCAACTTCTAGGGAGAAAGTAAGATTCATTTTGAGGAATCAAAAAATGACATTGGCCAATTAACTCCATGCTTGTTGGTGATGCCGAGAAAAAAATGGAATTACATTCGACCGGCATAATTGAAATCATGTTTGAAAGTGACTCTAGTTCGGGGGAAAATGAGTATGTCAAATTCCGTAAAATATTTCAAGTTAGGAGGTTGTTATCTCATTTTAAGCATTTATCAACTCTAAAATTTTATGGTGATATGGGAATTGAGCCATGTGAGTCCATGTGTGGTGCAAAGAAGCGACATGAACCATACATCTTGCAATTTGAAAGTTCAAGACGACAAAATGACATGCCTCACATGAAAGCCAAGAAATGCAAAATAAAGCAAATAGCGTTCGGCTTTTTCATCTATTTACCACCCCGTCGCTCGCAGTCACAAACATGAGTCTAAGTTAGGCTCCTAATTCATATGTTCAAGTGACGAAAAAAGTAGTAAAGTTAACTCGCTTCGTGTCACGACGTTAAATGCGGAGCTTGGTAGGAGGCAACCCATCCTTTCCAAAATTTTAAGTTATTTTTCTAATTTATTTTGGAATAGCTTAGTATATTATTTTTGTCTAATCTGTAAAGTTTGACATTTTTTGGAGTTGATTTGAGCTTGTCGGGTGGTCCAGACAGCCCCAAACCAGTAACTGCTAAACATTTTAGAAAAGTACAGACATACGCGTTCGTGAAGAATGAAATGCGATCATGAAGAGAAAATATTTTCCTACAGCTTCGCGATCGCGTAAGGCCAGATGCTTTCATGCACCAATGGGAAATTTTTACTTTTCGTGAATGCGTATATATTCTTGCGATCGTGGCCCTGGTAAGTTCTGAAACATAAAACTCCGGAAATCTAAAAGGAGCACACTTCTGCCTAAAAGATAGTAACGACTTTTCCTACTCCCCTAACCCCTGGAAATCATCTCCAACTCTCATTCTTCAATTCCAGTGATATCTTCACTGTCACGACCCAAACCGATGGGCCGCGACGGACACCCGGTACCTTACTCAACCGAGTACCAATATAGCATATCATTCTTATCGTACTTTCATTGGCAAATGGGACAAACGGGCCATCATGGGCTAACCAGAATGAACATTGGGGAGTACTCCATATAGGACGACCCAACCTGATATAAAAACTTACACATGTGACATACGGGCCTATAAGGCCAACATGATCATTTGTAAACTCAAAACATAGGCCGATAAGGCCATACAATCTTTCATATACCTGACATCTATCTACAAGCCTCTAAGAGTACATAAATATCATAAAGGTCGGGACTGAGCCCCGCAATACCATTCAATACATGTCCTAATTATAGTGACCAAATAAGCAACTCCATAAAAATGGAGCGCACCAACATCTTTTGCTGAGCTGATAGCCTACTTGAAGGACTCTCGACCTGTCTATCGGGACCTGCGGGCATAAAACGCAGCGTCCCCAAGCAAAAGGGATGTCAGTATAAATAATATACCGAGTATGTAATGAATGGAAATCAATAAATAATAGACATGAGAGAAACATGGAGTAAAAGACTCGACATGTACGTCTGCATAACTCTGTGAATCATTTCATTTTTTATAATATCATGCATATGCGTATAAATGTCATACCATACATAGGTATATGCGTTCATAACATCATCAAGCCTCTTGAGGGCATCCTATCATATCATTTCGGCCACTGTGGAAAAATCATCAACGTATACCAGCTAATCAAGTGGTGGTGCGTATATAACACCGTAACCTTTTACCATATCCCATATACATATAATATATGCGTATATAACGTCATATGGTCATGGGTCAATGTACATGTATAAATGCATGAAATGCATAAGAAATACATTAATAAGATTTTCTCAGAATGTCATAAAAATAATATGCCTGTCGGATAAATTTTATCAAGTACATATTTTCCGAGATCCATGAATAGAAGATACAATAATAATTCACTAGGGGAATCAAGAATATAGACACGCCTAATATTTCTATGAATAGAGTCATTTATGAATGTTGTGCATTTGCTCATTTCGTTCGTGTCGTATAGATCATGCCAAAAGAAAGAAGGGATAGCCTTAACATACCTGGAGTAGGAAAATATCCGTGTGATATTTTTGAGAAAGATTGCACCGTACTTCCCTTATTTTTTCTTCTAAATCTCATGTTGCTGTTCCGATCATTGAAAATCACGCATGCAATCTCTCTGCAATGTGATGCTTCATCTTCTAATCTTGGGGGGGGGGGGTAAGAAAACATTATCTTGCATTGTTAAGGTGAATGTATTTTGGAAATTAACATGTACAAGGCTAAAGAAAATGTTAATCCATGTCATGCTCTTATAGTATACCACCTTTCCACATCTTGTATGAGTCACATAGTGGCTTTTCTTAACAAATTCATGGGCTGCCACATTAAAGGTAAGATCCCTTAAACTTATCCAACTTTTGTCACATAATGTAATGACTTAAGGAGTCATTCATGGGATTTAAGGGGTATTGCCATGTGAGTGCCCCCTCACTTATCCAATTATCCACCCATTTTCTTAATCAATCCACTAATTCCACCACTAGTCCAATAATTCAATTAGTCACATAATTAAGAATTATCTCAAATTATATGAAATACTACTCACTTTTAATAAACTTTATACACCTTACTATCATAGCCATATGGTACATTGTATGGTACTAGTCTATAAATATTGGGTATTATCGCTCGGCCCGTATTTTTTCCCAAATCGACAAACTTTAACGAAACTCATTTTCTTCTATTTGCTTACCTTCTCTCCTTCATGAATTTACTCATCATGTGTTTGAAATAGCATAATGTTTATGATCTCAATAAAATCTCATCCCCGAACTTACGTAGATTAACTTACGATGAAATTTTAATACACGAAAATGCGGGATGTAGTATCTCATTTCCAAGCTTCCATCAATTTACTTATGGCGTACTTTCACGTACGAAAACATGGGGTATAACATCATTCCTCTCTTTGGAACATTCGTCCTCGAATGTTGACTGATACACTTATCATTCTCATAACCCGTAGCTCTTGTGAATACTTTAATGCTCTTCTTGCCATTTAGGTAACTATTCTGCGAATAAATCCAAAGGCCAGGGCATTCCCCCCTTTAGGACTCTCTCTCGCACCACGGTTTGTGGTCGGAATTCTTCCAATCTCGTAACTCTTTCTATCTTCTCTCATGCAGCCTGTACGACTTTTTCCTTCTATGTGCGCCTATGCGACTCTTTTCTCTACTTTCCTCTGGCTTTTAGCCAATCTCTAGGCCTTACTTTGCAAACATATACAAATCTTAATAAGATGTCCCTCTGGGCATCTATATTGAAGTTCTTCGCTCGGTACTTTCTCGAACTTACGAATATTGTTATATCATAGTTCATAGACCTGGTTATTCACCCGTATGACTTTACTGCATCTGAGTAGGTCATACTATACTATAACTCTTACCTTATTTTATCGTTACTGAGGCCTGCTACCGAACTCCAGCTTACTTTCATTAGTTATCCCATATGTATAAATCTAAGTTCTTTAATGCTTCCTCATTACTTGTTCATCTTAAGAATGACGGCCTATTCTCATCTCATACTTTGTGACTTTTATCCATCCATTGTTGATTCACCTCAATATTGATCTACAATATACTACTGATAACTTGAAACTTCTTACGTAATACCTTGCCTCTAGGGCTTACATTGCATCGAGGAATATTTGAAGTGATTTTTCTGATCCACTTATCGGCGATATTGTACTTCAATAATCGTATTTTACAACATCCCAATGTGATTTACCCTATGTTTTTTATTCCGTACAATCCATGAAATCCTCTTCAAATCATTACTCAGTCGAAGGCCCAAACATTATCCTTTATCTATCACAATCACACCCTTACTCTACTATCAGGGCATCATTTCATCTCTTTTAAATTCTACTAGTCTTAGACTCCTTTGAGTTTTGTTCAGGCTATGGCGAGCTTTCTATAACTTACCATCATCTCTCTTGTTTTCATGGGCTTAATCCTGAGGACTTATCCTCTCTCATCACCTTCTCACTCGCCCTTTCTTATCCTTACTCCTGTCTTCCTAAAACCTTGTCGCTTTACCATACTTTAGCTTGCGACCTACACATATCTATTTATATTATTTGCCACCTTCCTTCAACTTGCTTGCACCATAGATTTCCTTATGTCATTATGGAACATCAGGCGAGACATCACATCATCTCTAACTTTTCTTTACTCTTTTAACTAGACCTCTCGATACGTAGAAACCATAGGCTGGAAGATATGCCACTAACGCCGCTATCATTCCTGGATACTGAATTCCCGCGCTTCCAGCCTTCTATCCGAAGTATGAACTATTCACAACCTTCTACATTTGAGTATCTCGTATGTTGTTTACCTTTGCCTTAAAATCTCACATCATATCTTTTATCTTTTTCATGACCTCCCTTCCACATAGGTACATTTCACATCCACAAATTGAAGCTTTTATTATAACACTTGCACCATTGGTGCATGCACAATCCGGTGGGAGCTTCATACTGGCTTCTTATAAGGCTGGTACTCTTCTAACTGGCTGTATGATTGTCAACATATATTCTGCATGGATAATACTTCGAACTCTTAAGTACATTCATAACGTAACTAACTCTGGATCATTTATCGAATAATTTCTTTTGTTCCTTCTCAGCTTTCTTTAAACGTGATCTATTACTTTTCCCGCTCTTTCTGCCCCCTTGTTGCGTGCATACTTAGCTTATCTTAGTTCCCATTCATGTCAGAATTTTGTGTAATTCATATGGTCTCGAATATTACTTTTGACTTTACTTCATGTTCACTAGCCACAGTAGGTGCCACTTTCTTACGGAGTACATACAATGTTGTTATGAGATTGTTGTTACAAGACCATTTCTCCTTTTGGTCATTGTGCTTAGGTTCAGGCCTTCTTCCTTATTTCCTCAGCTAGTCTTTCATTGTAGTACTTAGGGAGGACCATCTAACTCTTGCAAATCTGTAGGCTTATTACATTGTATACTCGACGGACCTTTTGATGTCCTTCTTTGCCTATAATTATCCGTACTTACTTACATCCATGCCCTTGTGCTTGTAGGTTTGTTATGAATTGATATTTTGACTGTCTTCCCAGTGAGACTATCTTTTATTTCCATAACATTCATACGGAACCTTTAACTATCCAACTCTTATCTGAATATTTCTTAAGGGTCACGATGTTGTATCTGTGAGACTGAATTCACCATATTGGGTTTTACTATGTTTATCTTGCATGATCTGCTAACTGGTCTATAACCTCTTGTTTAGCCATAACTAGGCTCTTTCTGAATCAATTACTGAATACTCGTTGGCCCATTCTCATATCAATATTCCACGTAATCTTTCTTGAGTTATTTCCTTCATCTTAACTTACGTCTCGCACTGATTCCTTATCTATCAATAACATCTTGGGCAGGGACCTTTACTTCCTTTCCTTGACGTCGTGTTTGCATAATGTTCTGGAATCGTAGCATATCTATAGGCTTTGAATAAGTGCAATCTCGTCCCTTTTTTATTTTTTTATCGCATTCTTCCTTTACCATTCCATAATTACTAGAACCTCTTAATTCTGACTTAATGCCACATCACTCCATATTCCCCCCTTTAGGGGAGTACTAACATTTAGTGCTACTATGATCTATGTATAAATGTTTTACCTCTTCATCTTTGGCGTCTTTTCACATTATCGATAACCCTCATTCGCCTTGCGGTAATCCTTCTGTACCAATGGTAACAAATTTCCTTACCCACGATGGAAACACCTAGTGTAACTGGCACATACGGTCCCTTAAGCTTAACTTTACTCACCTTGCTTGCTTTAGGGAAGCGTCTTCCTGAATGACCTTTAAAGGGTATTATTCTGTCGTCCATTCTATTATCGCCAGAACGAAATCTGAAATTCTCATGATGTTGACCATTATCGAATCATTCAGTCCCTAATTCATGTTTAGTTTATCTTGTTCACCAGCCCATACTGATTTCTATTACTCTGGGGTTTAACTCTCCCTTCTGGTAGTCGTGTTGGAGTCACAAACATATTTCTCGAAATGAGGATATGACTTTGTGGTCTATACTCTTTTGTTGTCTCAAGGCCTGACTCCTCTCGTCTTTTCCTTCACTTGACTATATACTCTGTAATACTGTCATGTTTTTTTCCATCTACCGTTCTCATCCACGCATCACATCTTACTCTTAATGCTTCATTAACTCTCTTCTCATTTCCTGCTACCATTTCTGTCTATCACTTTATTTTTAAAATTTGAATAGGACATTCTTTTGCTTTTAACTCTTGCTCCATCTACTGGCTCTTCGGGTTGCCTAACAATTTTTTCTTTACTAGGGATGGGAGCCATACTAAGGTAATATTTATTCCTTTCAAGGCTTCTAGGGCCTATCTTTGCAGTACTCATATCCAGTTGCACTATTTCAGAGTGCACCATCTGGGTCTCTCAAAAGGAGATCTATCTGCACATTTGCAATATCCTTCGGAAATGTCAACTGACGCAAATAATCGATCCACTATTTTTGGTCACTCCAACCCCAGCCGGACCATGATATACGTCCTTCTCTTATACTACTTTTGTTAGCCCCCATAGGGCATAAATGAGATGGGTGTGGCCAATTGTACATACCTATATTATTGTGGAAGGTAACTCAAAAGTCTTATATTTCTCTGCCTGAATTGTAAATACTGAAAATCTTCATTAACTGGGCGCCTCGTACACTTCTTCATTTTTCTTCTTCTACTTGTTGAAACTAGGGTCTACCTTCCGATTCTCTTATTCCTTTTTACCGTAAGAGTGGATAGACATTCTTGCCTTAGGGATCCTTATCAAGAAACTTACATATCTTAGTACACACATGATCTGTTGAATACCTCATATTTATCCGTCATAAGCATGATGCAAAAATTGAGTTCCTCTGACTTAACTCTTCCATAGCCACATTCAATCCATTACCATCCATCTTTCAAGATGTAAGCATCATCGTATTATGAATAAGAAAGAGTTTAGGAAATTGAGTTCTTACAACTGAGCTCTACCACACGATCTAGAGTAAGAAGAAAGACTGACAGTCCTAAATGCCCTGTAGCCTCAAGCTTATAAGTGTGGTTCACAACATACCCATAAACAAGACTCTACTAGGCATGGCTTGTAGACTCCCTAGGACAGAACTTCTCTGATACCCCTTTTGTCACGATCCAAACCGATGGGCCGCGACGGGTACCCGGTACCTTACTCAACCGAGTACCAACATAGCATATCATTCTTATCGTACTTTCATTGGCAAATGGGCCAAACGGGCCATCATGGGCTAACTAGAATGAACATGGGGGAGTACTCCATATAGGACGACCCAACCTGCTATAAAAACTTACACATATGACATACGGGCCTATAAGGCCAACATGATCACTTGTAAACTCAAAACATAGGCCGAAAAGGCCATACAATCTTTCATATACCTAACTCTGTCTACAAGCCTCTAAGAGTACATAAATATCATAAAGGTCGGGATTGAGCCTCGCCATACCAATCAATACATGTCCTAATTATACTAACCAAATAAGCAACTTCGGAGCATATGGAGCGCACCAACATCTTTTCTTGAGCTGATAGCCTTCTTGGAGGACTCTCGACCTATCTATTGGGACCTGCGGGCATGAAACGCAGCGTCCCCAAGCAAAAGGGACGTCAGTACAAATAATTTACCGAGTATGTAAGGAATGGAAATTAGTAAAAAATAAACATGAGAGAAACATGGAGTAAAAGACTCGACATGTACGTCTGCATAGCCCTGTGAATAATTTTATTTTTATAATGTCATGCATATGCGTATAAATGTCATACCATGCATAGGTATATGTGTTCATAACATCATCAAGCCTCTGAGGGCATCCCATCATATCATTTCGGCCACTGTGGGCAAATCATCAACGTATACCAGCTGATCAGGTGGTGGTGCGTATATAACGCCGTAACCTTTTCCCATATCCCATATACATATAATATACATATATACGCATATATAACGTATATATATATATATATATATATATATACGCGTATATAATGCCATCTGGTCATGCGTTAATATGATTTTCTCGGAATGTCATAAAAATAATATGCCTGTCGGATAAATTTTATCAAGTACTTATTTTTCTGAGACCCATGAACAGAAGATATAATAATAATACACGTGAGGAATCAAGAATATAGACACCCATAATATTTCTATGAATAGAGTCATTTATGAATGTTGTGCATTTGCTCATTTCGTTCGTGTCGTATAGATCATGCCAAAGGAAAGAAGGGATAGCCTTGACATACCTGGAGTAGGGAAAATTTCATGTGATATTTTTGAGAAAGATTGCACCGTACTTCCCTCATATTTGAAAAATCTTACGTTGTTGTTCTGATCATTGCAAATCACGCATGCAATCTCTCTGCAACGTGATGCTTCATCTTCTAATCTTAAAGGGGGGTAAGAAAACATTATCTTGCATTGTTAAGGTGAATGTATTTTGGCAATTCACGTGTAGAAGTCTAAAGAAAATGTTAATCCTTGTCATGCTCTAATAGTGTAACACCTTTCCACATCTTGTATGAGTCACTTAGTGGCTTCTCTTAACAAATTCATGGGCTGCCACGTTAAAGGTAAGATCCCTCAAACTTATCCAACTTTTGTCACATAATGTAATGACTTAAAGAGTCATTCATGGGATTTAAGGGGTGCTTCCGCGTGAGTGCCCCCTCACTTATCCAATTAGCCACTCCTTTTCTTAATCAATCCATTAATTCCCCCACTAGTCCAATAATTAACCAATTACTCACATAATTAAAAATTATCTCAAATTATATAAAATACTACTCACTTTTAATACACTTTATACACCTTACTATTATAGCCATATGATACCTTGTATGGTACTAGTCCATAAATATCGGATATTATCGCTCGGCCTGTATTTTATCCCAAATCGATAACCATTAACGAAACTCATTTTCTTTTATTTGCTTACCTTCTCTCCTTCACGAATTTACTCATCATGTGTTTGAAATAGCATAATGCTTATGATCTCAATAAAATCTCATCCCAAAACTTACATCGATTAACTTACGACGAAACTTTAACACACAAAAATACGGGATGTAGTTTCTCATTTCGGAGCTTCCATCAATTTACTTATGGCGTACTTTCACGTACGAAAATATGGGGTGTAACATTCACTCCTTATTCTCAAATGTATGTGCTTCGTAACTCTCCTCCTCCTTAAACTCATTTACTTTTCTTATTTGTGCTAAATTAGTGAAAGAAAAAGAAATGGTATCTCATACTTAGGGTTGAAATTTTAGGGCTTAAGTTTTAATTTTGATGTGAGAATTGCATGTGAATCTGTTCTTGCTTGCTGGGTGAGGTTTGTTGAGAAATTGAGTGATTCCTTCTGTGAATATTTGGGCAAGATGTGTGCTAAAAAGGAATAAAAAACGAACAAAAATGGTTGGACACAAACTGTTTGATGAAATGCCCAAACGAACTGTTACTGGGCGAGGAAGAAGATCTTCGCAGTCGCAATGCCCATTTTCGTGATCGAGTAGGTCTAATTCTAGTGAGAGTTAAAATTTCCCTTTGCGATCGTGGTTACCTTTCTATGATCATGGTGCTTTTAAGTCTATTGAAATCAAAAATGGTCTTCACGATCGCGATGGTCAATTCCGTTATTGTGATTCATTAGCTCTTAAGCAGCAAAATAGTAGCTTTGTGGATTTTGATCCGGAAGCTTTTTAATCCCTTTCTTTGGCCTAAACTCATCATAAACCAGTGCTTTTAGTGTCTATGCAGGTATTTAACATGTTTACTCCATTTATAGGTACTTTGAGCTCTAAAATGGCTTCCGCATCAAATGAAAATATTTAAGAATATGCCGACCAAGTTGCCCAAGAGGAGTTCTTTGATTGGGACACATTCTGATGACGAAGATGTTCCTACCACTATGAAAAACAGCTGTGTAGAAGTATTATCAAGGAAAAAGGCATTCTTTTGGCCTACCAGTCGATGGCCCGAGTTCTATGGAAGGTTGGTGTCAAGTAGATGGGTTCGATTTGCTGAGGAACGAAGAAAAGCCAATCACAAAGTGACAAGGAAATTTTATGCAAATGACTTGGAGACCAACTTCAAGAATGATTTGGTTGTCACTGTCAAGGGCAAGACAGTCTGGTTTGATCCAAAAATTATAAATGCATACTACAACATTCCCAATGCTGACACAAGGTGTAAAGAGAAAGAGCTAAAGAGTTGGGCGCAAAATTGTTTGTGGACCATTTTCACGGAGGAATGATGCCGAATTGGATAAATAATCACTTAAGGATCAAGTTTTCTGAGTTCACTGCCGAAGCCAGGACTTGGCTTTCAATTATTTGTGCTCGAGTCATGCCTTCACATGATTATACAAAGGTTACATTATGCTATGATTGGGGGGGGGGGGAGGGAGGGAGAGAGAGAAAACAAAGAAAGAAAAGAATCTAGTACTCAAAGTTATCCCTTGTTGTGAAAGGGAGAGAGGAATACACAAAAGAAATGAAAGATTGATGTAGCATCTCTCTCATTTGGAAAGTTTCCTGACAATACTACTGAGATGCTCGATTCTTCCGCAGCTGCCACTTGGACATCTAGGGCCATTGTACCACCTGAGAAGGGACCTCTCACACTCACGTATATCCTTCGCTAGATATATGGCATGGAGACACAGGTCTGCCAGCTTGTAGTTGGTCTCCTTTTCGGACCGTCTAGAGAGAGCACATCTGCAAGTGCGTCTGGGATAGAGAAGAGTCCATCTTTGACATATCTTATTCGAGAGTAGCATGTTATTAAAGCCAAATTAGGTAAGATTGAGCAGAGGTAGCTGAATCATAAAGAATATGGAAAGAAAAAGAGCAAGCTCCTAACAAGGATGATGAGCACACTATGGAAAGTGTGTGGATCAAGTGACGATGAGGATGACGAGGATGACTTGGAGCTCACAATTTTCGATACCTCCAGCTCGGAGTGATGCATATTTCAGGGAGCACCTCTCCTAGTTTACCTTGGTTTGTTTAGTTGCATTGAGGATAGTGCAATACTTTAGGTTGGGGGTGGCTCATTTATGTGTGATGAATGTATGTGAAGCATGACTATTTGTGAATATGATAGATTGGTTAACTTTTGTTGTTTATTACTGATATTTTGTAGTTTTTTTCTAGGATGTTAACACTAGTTTTTTTTTTGTAACTTTATTTACTTGCAGTAAGTATTAGTTAAACTCTTTGGTTTTTCTCTATGCTGCAGTTCTTTTTCAAGGAAATAATTTGTGTTATATCGGGTGAATTTTTCCTATGATGGATGGCGTGACAAGCTTCTTGAGGGATTAGTATTGTTAAGTTTTTCCCTTTTTTAGAATTTTTTTAAAGTTAGTTTAGTAGCTAGTACTGAATAACGTGGTTATTGGATGTGATCTTTTTGTCCATAAACCAATGTGTGGTTTGTTTGGTACCAACATATTTACTCTTTAGCATATGAATTATTGGTGGATTAAAATGAAAAATGATTGAAGTGATAATCATTGTTGTGACTTTTAGGTTCTATTTTTGGCTCTTTGATTCATTAAATAGTCTTTTAGGCTATATGTGATTTTTTTTGAGTTAACTGATTTCAATTAGATTTTGGATTTATATTTCACTAGAGTTTGCATGTGCCTTATATTTCCTTAGACCGTTCTTTTGCCTTAAATTTCGTACCCTTGTATATTTTTCATAGTCAACCCCTTTTGGGCGTTTAACCTTTTTTTTGGCAACCATGTTACAGCTATAAACTTTTATTCTTTATTGATCTATCTTTTGGCATTTCACTTCCCTAAGTGATTTGAATGTGTAAACATTGGCTAAACACCTAAGTTTGGGGTGACAGTTGGAAAAGATGTGATGTGGAAGTTGCTTAAAAGGTAAAAGGTTAAAAAGACAAAAATATTAAAAAAAATAGTAGTACCTTCCTTGTTTTTTTTAAAAAAAAATAGTAAGAAAAAAGAGTTGTGAATAAAGGAAAAATAACACATTTTGTCTTGTAAGGAAAAATAAGGAGTTGTGAATAAAGGGAAGACTAGGTGGTGAAATGAAAAGTGAAGAAAGGATGGAAAGGTTTTTGAAGGAAGTGTACTTTATATTGCAAATTGTAGTGCTTAGGGAGGTTTTGAGTCACTCTTACCCCATTTTGACCCTACCTTTACCAAAACACTACATTACAACCCTTTAAGTCTTAATTGATTTTGAACCAAGTGTATCTACATTATTGGAGAAATACATAAAGGGCAAGCCTATGGTACTACTTGTGTATATTTGAACATCCTTGTGAGAGATAGAGTTAATTATTTCCATTTGATATCCCGTTTGTGTTTTAAATTACAATTTATAAGTTGAGATTCATTCTTAAGTGTAAGGGCACATGAAATTTGAGTTGTGAATTTAATCCAATCTCCAATTGGGAGAAATGTACAAAAGAAAGTTGTTTGTGATAATGAGGCAAACTTTGAAGCTTTAGTGTCATGACTTGGTTGCTACTTTTATTAATGTGGTGTTTGAGAACTTGAATTGAAATGAAATTTATGATAAGTTATTAGTGATTCATATGCTTCAGATTAGTTGTTGGTTCCACCGAAGTCACCAGATTGTGTTTAACTTGAACCTTGTTGACTTGAAATGTTGTTTGGTATGCCATTGAGCTTAATTGTTGACTCTATTGAAGAATGTTCTTAGTTGTTGACTTGCTTAAGGACAAGAAATAGTTTATGTTTGGGGATTTAATAAGTTGATATTTTACCAACTTATCTCTTCTTGATACTTAGACTTTTGTTATGATTTTGTTGAGAAACTAAGACAACTGTTAATGTTTATTGGCATATTTCGGGTATCATGTGATTTTGAGAAGATACGGAAGAAAACAAGACAAAATGTGTTATAATGGAAAAATTAACTGCTGCCAGTTAATGCTCTTTGCGATCGCGGAGAGTCTTTATGCCATCGCGGAAGTCCGGGAGAATAGCAATTGTGAATTCGGTGGACGTGTTGCGAACGTGAAAAGGGAAATCTGGTCAGTGATTGATGGAAGGCTAGAATTGCGTATTTGAGTCGCTGATTGCAGTCTAATTCACTGAACTTTACTTGTTTTGAGCTTGAATTGATAGTGTTTTCCACTTATTATGTGTTTTATGCCTTGTAGGAGTAATTCTGAGTGATGTAGATGTTGCAGAGCTAATTCATGCTATTTGGATCTTTGAAGTCTAAGTAAAAGCCCAAGGGATTAAACCGGGGTCATGTTCGGGGGTGGAGAATCAAGTCTGGACGTAAAAAATTGAGATTTGATCCGTACTCTGAGAAATCCTCACTACCGCAGCGCGTGGGGTACCGCACGTGTACAAATTCCTATTGTTTTCCAGAAGTTAGCTCTCTGGATTTTCCCATAAATGCCCCGTATAGCGTGTTGGCCTATGCGGCGCGCCTGTGTATTTTTACAGAGTAAAAATCCTATTTCGGCTAGGAGAAGGTGGTTTCTCCTGGGCCCGACCCTATTCTGTATAAATAGATGAAAAAATGTTATTTACTGGACATTGGACACATATTCAACCTAAAGAGACTAAGGAGGAGTTGGAAGAACACGAGCACAAGGATTTCATCATTCCTTCCTCACTCAAGACACGAGTTTGGATTGAATTTATGTTTTCCTATACTTTAATTTTATTTGTAATGAATTGCTCCATATCCATGAAGTAGTTCTCTTTAGGGTTTGATGGATTTGGTGTATTGATGATTGTTTGTGGATTATAACTCTAGTTTTATGTATTGAAGCATTTTTGGTTGATTTAATTGTTGCATCTATATTCAGTAGTTTATGTAACCGAGAGAGGTATAACTTGTGATATCCTTGCATTATATTGTTGGTTGAGTTCTTTAAATCTTCTTAGTAATCGAGAGAGACTAGTTTAATCATTGATTAAACCTTATTAGGAGAATAATCGAGAGAGGTTCTCCCAAATACCAATCCACTATGCATTCTTGCATATCTGCACGTGCTTATATTGGTTCATCTTGTGAGGTTAAGACTCAATCGAGAGAGAAGGTTTTGCTGAACGTTTGAACTAATAATTGAGTGTATTCGAGAGATCTGCTTAAACATTAGAAGTGAATTACCTAGAGTTAGATCCCAAATAATTATCTTGAACATATCCCTTCAATACCCTATCTTCTCCCATTGATAACCCTCTTTGCTTATTCCTTGTTACAATTGTCATTAGTCAATAACTTTAGATTCTTAGTAAATTTTAGTTAGATATCATATAAATCTGAATTGATGATCATCTTGGATAGCAACCAAGCTAGAAACTACGAGAATACTATTTAAATCCAATCCCCGTGGATACGATATTATACTATACTATATTTAATTAGCGAGCATAGTTTAGGTGTGTGTTTCGATCTCGTCAAATTTTGGCGACAATGTCGGGGATTGACAATCAATAGTGTTTGAAATAGTTTGTAGTGCTAATTCAAGAATTTTTCTTTTTATTTTATTTTATTTTTCCCTTTCACGGTTGGTGTTCTTTCCCGTTGCAGGTTAAGATTGGTGCATGACTCGAGCTTCTGCGGAAGAAGTGCTACCATACAAGCCAGAGATAGAAAAACAACTGCAACAGCCGAAGAAGGAAAGAATTCTCATCGAGACGTTAGAAAAGGTTGGGCAATTCTCAACTAGAGAAACTATGGATGGAGATGGTGATGATAATGTGGATTTAGCTGCAAGTAAGGTAGCTCAACAATGAGAAAACGTTGCATGGGATGCTGAGGAATCATCTATTAGAGATGCACATATTATCTCTGAAGAAGAGAGGGGTCGGAAAATTGCTCAAAATCAATCCTTGGCTGCAGACCAGTTCAGAAATATAGCTCCCATGCCTGGGAGATCACTGGGCGATTATGCTAGACCGGTCTAACACCAAGGTTTATCAAGTGTTATACCACCTCCAATTTCATCTAACAATTTCAAATTGAAGCAAGGATTGCATCAAACCCTTCATAATTGATGTGTCTTCGGAGAGAAGACGAACGAAGATCCAAATACACATTTAATGGATTAGAACTGGGCAATGTCCTTTGACGTACGGGAGAGGTTTAGAAGAGATGATGCAAAGCAATGGCTTCGAAGCTTGCCCACATGATCGATTAGAACATAGGAGGAGATGACCAAAAAATTCCTTGATAAATATTTTTCCTCAGCTAAAACGGGCATGTTTAGAAGAGAAATCCATAACTTCTTCCAGAAAGTAACTCAAAACTATTTTCGAAGCATGGGAGAGGTTTAAGGAGATAGTTAGAAAGTGTCAACATAGAGGAATTGAACTATGGATGCAACTCCAGGAATTTTGGGATGGATTGACACCAGCATACAGAACATTGACCAATGCAGCTCGAGGCCCTTTGATGAAGATGACTCTAGAAGAGATAGTAACAATTCTTGATGAGTTGTCTGAAGATGCAAATCAGTGGCCCTCTGACAGTGCTGAAAGAAGAAGATCAACTGGTGTTCACCAGGTTGATGCTACTACATCTGTGCAGGTATATCTTGATGTTATGGCTAAGGAAATATGAAAGCTAACCTTAGCCTCGATACAAAATGAGCCTCACGCAGCTTGTGATATATGTGGAAGGGGACACCCTACTCATGAGTGTCAAGCCTCAACTGAGGAAGTGAATGTTGTGGAAAACTATAATTTTAATGCAATGGGTCAAAGGCATCCCAGTTTTTCATGGAGTTCACCTGGGGTTACTACGAATGCTTGGCAACAAATAACTCTAGGCCCTAGGGACAAGGAGCTCCATCATTCCAAAATCAGCAGAGGCAGCAATTTCAGCCTCTACTACCCATTCAGTATGGCATAGAAGATCTAATGAAGGCCTTCATTATCAAGACAGATGAGAGGTTGGACGCCCATGGAGCAGCTATCAAAGAACTGGGCTGGGCACATCTTTTCGAAACCTGGAGAGACAAGTGGCACAAATTGCAACAATATTATCTGAGAGGGTTCCAGGAAATCTCCCCACTGATACTAAGAGAAATCCCAAAGAAACAATGAATGTTGTAACTCTGAGAAGTGGGCAAGTGTTGAAAGATCCCACCCCGATACAAAATGATGTGAAACTTGAAAAAGAAAGTGTGGAGCTGAAGAATGATGTTGATGAAAAGAAGAAGGGCCAGGTGAAAGCTGAGAAAAATAAGAAAGGAGAAACTTCGAGATGGGAGGACCATGATGAGAGCGAGCATATTCCTTTTTTTACCTTTCCCCCAAAATCTATATAGAGAAAATCCAGACAAGCAGTTTGTGAGATTTCTGGATGTGCTAAAATAGGTTCATATAAACTTACCATTCACAGAAGTGCTCTCACAAATGCTTGGTTATGCCAAATTCTTGAAGGAAATCCTGACAAAGAAGAGGAAGATAGAAGAGACCTCAGTGGTCAAGCTCAAAGAGCATTGCATTGCGATATTGGAAAACAAACTCCCACAAAAGTGTGGAGATCCAGGGAGTTTTACTATACCTTGCTCTATAGGAACTATTCATTTTAATAAATCATTATGTGATTCTGGTGCCTCAATTAATTTAATGCCTCTATCTATTTACAGGAAATATGAGAAGGAGATTAGAGAGATAAGGTATGCACCAATATTTTTGTAGCTAGCAGAACAAATGACTGTAATACCCGAGGACATAGTGGAAGATGTGTTAGTTCAGGTGGATAAGTTCGTATTTCCTGTCGATTTTATAGAGGTAAAAATGGAGGAAAACAAGGAGGTCCACCTCATCCTAGGAAGACCATTCTTAACAACGGGTAGAGCGATATTGGATATACATGAGAGAAAACTCATGCTTAGAGTAGGTGAGGAGAATGTGACTTTCAAGATGGATGTCGAAAAGTTGGCACGAAAGGAAAACCCAGCTGTAACTGTTAAGTGGAAAGTGAAGGGCTCAAAAGAGAAAAATGCGGTGAGAGAGAAAGATAAGTGTGGGTTGTACTCCAATAAGGCTGAGAAGAAGTTGTCTGCATGGATGTGTGCATTAGTTCGGGCGCGAGGAACGGAGCCCGACTTTGACTCAGACCCCGACTAGATATTCAGGAAAGTTTCCTTTACTTTATGCTTTTTAATTGTGTGTCATGGGGACATGCCATAACTTAAAGTGTGTGGTGAGGGATATTATGTATGTATGTATGTATATTAGTTTTCTATTTGTTAGTTGTAGTAGATAGAGATAGAAAATAATTGAAAAAACCATAAAAATTGAAGCATTTTCGATTATTCCCGAAGATGGATATCATTCGACGAGTTTCTTGAGGGATTAAAGTGGAAAGAAAAGGTAAAAAAGATTTTCTTTTGTTAGGTAGAGTAATAATCCCCCCTTGGTTTTTTTGTGCCGCAGTTCTTTTCCAAGGGTTTTGTTTGAATCAGATGTAGTTAGTTTTTTGTTTTTATTAGGAGTAGGGAAACTTGTGCGGTGATTTGAATTGAAGGAAATATCTCTTAACTTTATTATACCTTGAGAATAGTAAGTTCTTTAGTTGTGACGCTTAGGCTCAGTTTTTGACTCTTGTATAAGTACCTTAAAGTGTATGATATTAACTTTGCTTAACTGCTTTGACTAGAGTGTCTTGATTGTCCGGTCCTGAGTGAGTTATGTTCCATGTGTGTTTGAGGTTTTGTATTATTCATTGTATTGCATTTGAAGTCTAGAACTTGCCCCGTGTGTTTGCAAACCGAAATAGTAGTTTTATTCAGTCTTGGAAGTGATATAGGCATTTCCTTGTTAAGCTAGTTATATGCTTCTACCCACCTAATTGTTATGTATCTTAGTTAACCCCGTTGAGCTTATAATCATGTTTCTTTGGCAACCACATTACAAGCCCTACCAATTATTTTGAATTGCCCATCTATTTGAACTTTTACCTCTCGTGAGCACTTGAATTTGTTATGAACTTTGTAAAAGGTGAAGTGTGGGGTGGTTGGTTTGGCTTTTGAGTGGAACTATTGAAATAAGGAAGAAGGTGCATCGTTTTGAAAAAGTAATAGCCACTTGAATTGAAAAAGAAAAGGAAACAAATAGTCGTATTGTTGTGCAAAATATTCTTTGATAGTGGTGAATCTTGACGTAATTGTGCTTAAAGAAGTAGGGAGTTAATATATATTGATGTGAAGGTAGAGTTATGGTATGACACAAGTGTGGGGTTGTGAACAATAAAATGTATGTAGTAAAGTGCTTAGGGAGGTGTAGTCACTCTTATAACCAAATGCATCCTACCCATCCTGCAGCCAACATTACAACCAATTAAAGTCCTATTTGATCCTTGACTGAATGAGCTCAATTAGTAGAGTAGTACACTACGGGAAAGCTTATGGTACGTCTTTTTGTGGCACTCAAATGTTATTTCTGAGAGTGAGCGAATTCTTTCTATCTTAAGTTCCTAATTGTTCTTGATTTCTATTGTGTGTGGAACTACTTTGTATTGTTGTATGAGGGTACTTAATTCATGAAGGAAAGGTAATGTCATTGACCTCTATGTTAGATTAAGTGAGCGGATTGTGAAAAATACGTGGTGCTTTTGAGTCCAATTTTGAGGCTAGGATGTTACGGTACTGTACTTAATCTGTTTTAAATGTTCATGGTGTGATGAGTTATGACAGTTGTTGAAAAAGGGCGTGTTCTATGTGATATGTCGTTTGATTGATCAAGGACGAGGAATGGTTTAAGCGTGGGGTGTTGATGATAGGCTAGAATTGCGTATTTTACTCGCTTACTGCACTCTAATTCACTAAACATTACTCGTTTTGAGCTTTAATTGATAGTGTTTTCCACTTATTGTGTGTTTTATGCCTTGTAGGAGTAATTCTGAGTGATGTAGATGTTGCCTTAATTCATTAAGGAAAGGTAATGTCATTGACCTCTATGTTAGATTAAGTGAGCGGATTGTGAAAAATGCATGGTGCTTTTGAGTCAAATTTTGAGGCTAGGATGTTACGGTACTGTACTTAATCTGTTTTAAATGTTCTTGGTGTGATGAGTTATGACAGTTGTTGAAAAAGGTCGTGTTCTATGTGATGTGTCGTTTGATTGATCAGGGACGAGGAATGGTTTAAGTGTGGGGTGTTGATGGTAGGCTAGAATTGCGTATTTTACTCGCTTACTGCACTCTAATTCACTGAACATTACTAGTTTTGAGCTTTAATTGATAGTGTTTTCCACTTATTGTGTGTTTTATGCCTCGTAGGAGTAATTCTGAGTGATGTAGATGTTGCCTTAATTCATTAAGGAAAGGTAATGTCGTTGACCTCTATGTTAGATTAAGTGAGCAGATTGTTAAAAATGTGTGGTGCTTTTGAGTCAAATTTTGAGGCTAAGATGTTACGGTACTGTACTTAATCTGTTTTAAATGTTCTTGGTGTGATGAGTTATGACAGTTGTTGAAAACGGTCGTGT
The DNA here is from genome assembly GCF_000715075.1 of Nicotiana tabacum. Lineage (NCBI taxonomy): Eukaryota > Viridiplantae > Streptophyta > Magnoliopsida > Solanales > Solanaceae > Nicotiana > Nicotiana tabacum. The sequence goes on from NC_134092.1 coordinate 65,834,819, forward strand.
TCTGTGTGATGTGTCGCTTGATTGATCAAGGACGATGAATGGTTTATGAGTGGGGTGTTGATGGTAGGCTAGAATTGCGTATTTTACTCGCTTACTGAACTCTAATTCACTACACTTTACTTGTTTTGAGCTTTAATTGATAGTGTTTTGCACTTATTGTGTGCTTTATGCCTTGTAGGAGCGATTCCAAGTGATGTTGATGTTGCAGAGCTAATTCGAGCTATTTGGATCTTTGAAGGCTGAGTAAAAGCCCAAGTGATTAAGCCGGGATCATGTTCGGGGGTCGAGGACCAAGTTTGGACGTCAAAAATTGCGATTTGATCTGTACTCTGAGAAATCCTCACTATCGCGATGCGTGAGGCAACACGCGTGTACAAATTCCTGCTGTCTGTCAGAAGTTAGCTCTCTCGATTTTCCCACAAATGCCTCGTATGGCACGTCTCCCCATGCGGCATCTGTGTATTCTTTACTGATTAAATATATCCTATTTCGGCTAGGAGAAGGTAGTTTCGTCTGGGCCCGACCCTACTTTGTATAAATATATGAAAAACGTTATTTCATGGACTTTGGACACATATTCGACCTTAGGAGGCTAAGGAGGAGTTGGAAGAACACGAGCACAAGGATTTCATCATTCCTTCCTCACATAAGACACGAGTTTGGATTGAATTTATGTTTTCCTATACTTTAATTTTATTTGTGATGAATTGCTCCATATCCATGGAGTAGTTCTCTTTAGGGTTTGATGGATTGGGTGTATTGATGATTGTTTGTGGATTATAACTCTAGTTTTATGTACTGAAGCGTTTTTGGATGATTTAATTGTTGCATCTATATTTACTAGTTCATGTAATCGAAAGAGGCATAACTCGTGATATCCTTGCATTATATTATCGGTTGAGTTCTTTAATTCTTCTTAGTAATCGAGAGAGGCTAGTTAAATCATTGATTAAACCAAGTTAGGAGGATAATCGAGAGAGGTTCTCCTAAAGACCAATCCACTACGCATTCTTGCATATCTTCACGTGCTTATATCGTTTCATCTTGTGAGGTTAAGACTTAAACGAGAGAGGAGTTTTTGCTGAACGTTTGAACTAATAATTGAGTGAATTCGAGAGACTCACTTAAACATTAGAAGTGAGCTACCTAGAGTTAGATCCCAAACAATTATCTTGTACCTATCCCATCAAAATCCTATCTTCTCCCAATGATAACCTTCTTTTCTTGTTCCTTGTTGCGATTGTAATTAGTCAATAACTTTAGATTCTTAGTAAATTTTAGTTAAAAATCATATAAATCTTAATTGTTGATCATATTGGATAGCAACCAAGCTAGAAACTACGAGAATACTATTTAAATCCAATCCCTGTGGATATGATATTATACTATACTATATTTGATTAGCGAGCATAATTTAGGTGTGTGTTTTGAGCTCGTCAAATTTTGGACGTCCAAATCCACTTCTAAAAAGTAAATGGACACAGTCGCATGCAATATAATTTAGCCAACTATGAGTCGGGGTAGAATCATACAAAGAACAATATGTAGGCAATTAGGCGTGTAAAAGAATTATCACTTATTATGCTAAGCCAAACACTTCGAAACATTTTGAGAAAATATTTATAACTAATTGTGAAAACAAAAACTAACCTATAAAGCAAGTAAAATGATCAATGGCTACAAGCATGGATGCTATGTGAATTACACTCAAGTAACGATCCAATGTATTTCACGATTTTACAAATATGAGCGAGTTTATGTTAATTAGCCTCGGGTAATAATTCTATATTAGCTTCTTCCGATGAATAACAAGACCTCCTAATTGAATTATCCCTAAAACAATTAAGAGATTAAGCACACCCGAATATGGCTACAAGTAGTTCAATCCTAACCCTAGATAGAATCTATAAACTGAGGGTTAACGCCTCAAATTCTTGTTAATTAATCTTTCCCAGCCCCAAATTATCTTTCCCAAAATTAATTCAAAGTGAATGGGCGAGTCCTGTGGTTAGCCAATCCCTTTGGAAACATTAAAGAACAAGAATAATTAAAAAAACAATAGCTCACTTCATAATAAATAAAAATCATTCAATACATAAGCACAACAAGATATTTAATACACACTTTAAATATGAATATTCCCTAAACAAGTTATAATATGCGACCACATAATAGGTCTGCGGACCGTAGACCGGTCACAGAGTGAGGCAGGAGTGCGCAGTCCCGAAGGGCCATTATGCGGACTGCAGAAGCATTATGTGGACCGCAGAAGCATTATGCGGACCGCATAAGCGTTATGCGGTCGCATATGGGACCGCAGATCTGCATCGGGGCTTCATTTTTTCTAATTTTTGAACCCGACCCCATTCTTATAAAACAGTCTTAGGGATCATTTTAGAAGGTTATAACTTATATTTCTAGAGATAGGGAGTGATATATAGTAAGAGGGGAAGTTCCTAAGCTTATCATTAATCAATTCTTGCTCAAAGTTAAAGAATTTACAAGGAGAATTCACTAGGTCCTCATCCTAGAGGAAAGATTCTACTCCTTAGCCCTCAATTTCGTGATTTTAACTGAAAATAGGTAATAAGCAAAGAAATTCTTGGGTATGGGATTTGTTTATTTTACATGCATGTATCATCAAGGATAGTGGGAAGATTGTTGAGATCATTTTGGTAAACTTTGGGTGGTGGGGTGAAAGAATCCACCATAGGAGGACCTTGAAACCATAATGCACACCTAGTGTTTGATAAAATGCTCAAGTGAGCTGGCACTATGAACTCCTTCCTAACTTGTGTTCAATTTGGCCATGTCTCTGAATAGATCAAAATTTCTAGGATTTTCGGAATGGTGTAGTGAATTAAGGAAAGCTCAAAGCGAGGTATGTTGGATAAACTTCTCTCTAAGAATTGAATTTCCACGATGTTCTTGCAAGTCCCGAGTTGCACATTACGAATTGACTTTTCTAAATAAGTTTGGTGTCGAAAGATGTATATATATGAATATGTTCAAAATGTGTTCCGGAATATTCTTATCATATTATGTTATTCTTCGGGAGCGTGTTCAAAGTATGAGTATGTAATAAAATATTTTGACTTCAAGTCAAGCCCAAATGAAAGTGATCATATCAAATTGTGTAAGAAATCGCATGTGCCTACGACCCTAAATTGCTTAAATGCGTGTTTAAAGTCTTGAATAGAAATGTTTGTTGTTGACAATCCGTGATGATGTTTGTAAGTGAAATAATGAGCATGAATTATGAAGTACGGCCAACGTGCCGAGAATGATATTGCGTTATGGCCAATGGTGCCATTAAAATGAATGACATGTAAAAGAATATGAAATGAGTGGCAAATCCATTTAATAATAAATGCCTTGGGAATATCGTTTACCTACTGAGGAAGGGTAGGTCAGAACAACCGAACCCCGAAACTACACGTGCCGGTGTAGGAGTGATTGTGGGGTAAATCCCTGTGTTAATATGATGAGACTGTTTCCCCTTATATGGGAAGAGATCGGTGTGTTGAGATGTTTCCCCTTAAATGGGATGAGATTTTTGCTAGCTAGATGTGATGTGATGCCAACTCACATGGCACTGCAGTGAGATGGCTTAGCCGATCGGGCTGAGATCGGATGCCATGCCATGCATATGGTGGTATTGTGAGTGCATGTATCAGGGTGAGACGATAGTCGGTCGGGCTGAGATCGGACTCCGTGATAAAACATGGTGGTGTATCAGTGCTAAAGGTTTCCTAACTTAAATTACTGAAACTTACTTGAAATTTACCTTTCCCCTAACTTGACACCTTGGTACTTTATGAGTCTCTTATGGATTTCATGTTTTATTCTCCGTTCACTGTTACTCGTTCTACAAAGAGGGTGTTTATTTTACATACTAGTATTATTCCATATGTACTAACATCCCTTTTGCCGGGGGCACTGCAGCTTTAATGGATGCAGGTGGTTCCATAGCAGGTGAAATTGATCAGTGATAGCAGCACACCCTCTACTCAACTTACTTGGTGAGCCCCACTTCATTCCAGGGTCCTGTATCTCTTATCCTTTGTACATATCCTTTTGAGGTATAGCCAGGGCCTTGTTGCCGGCACTGTCATAGCACTCTTTTGTTCCTGTTAGAGGCTCCTTAGACATAGTGTGGGTTGCATCTTTTTTTGGGAAGGTTAAACTAAAAATGATGTAATCGTATCATCTGTTCCACTTTCAACTATGACTGTACAATGTACTATTTTGGAGACTTGTTAATGACGTAACTAATGGAAATGAACTAGTGTTATTTACATGACCTCTTACTGTCTAACTAATGAAATGTATTCTTCTCTTTATTTATGGGTGAGTTCGGTAAAAGGTATTGTAAAGGCTTGCTTGACTGGGGTATCTCGGTTGAGCGCCGGTCGCGCACCCCGAGGTCGGGGTGTGACAAACTTGGTATCAAAGCCTAAGGTTTTAATGTGTCCTAGGATGTCTTGGAGCCGTGTCTAGTGGAGTCCTTCATATCGGTGTGTTGTCGACCACATCTATAATTAGGAGGCTACTTGGGCACTTAGGAATAATACCCTTCTTTGATATTCTAGATCATGCGATAAAGCTACTGAGGGTGAGCATTCTAGATCATGCAATAATACCATTCTAGATCACGCAATAAAGAACTGGCCAAGGAGCTAATGCCACCCCAGGAGTGGTAGTTGATTCTTAACTTGATGATACGGGTGAGCACCCGATGTGTGAAAATAGTCCCTTGACTGTTACACTGCCTTATTCTACTACACTTGATCAGACTGCACCTGTCCTTACACGTACTGAGGGTTCAACGATCCCTCTAACTAATATTCTAGTTCCACCTTCAGCCCCAGCTTCTGGTCCCGGTGTATCTGATGGGGATCTTTTGGGAGCCATACAGATGTTGGCTAAGATAGTGGCTTCCCAGGCCCAGAGATCAAATGTTGTACCCACTTCTTCTAGTCAGCCAGGGGATTCTGCTATTTCCAGGATGAACAGATTTCTCCAGTAAGACCCTCGAGTGTTCACAGGTACTGATCCTGAGGATGACCCCCAGGATTTTATTGACGAGATGCACAAGACTCTCTGAGTTATGCATGCTACTGAGACGGAAAGAGTAGAGTTGGTCCTCCTTCTACCTGAAAGGGGTGGCCTATTCTTGGTTTGAAATGTGGGAGGACTCTCGTGAGGAGGGAAGTCCTCCGGCGAGGTGGAGTGAGTTTGCCGATGCTTTCATTGATCATTTCCTGCATGCCAAGACTACCCGTGCCGCCGAGTTTTCAAGCCATTCCACGAATCTTTTGTGACAGTGTTTATTGCCGATATCCTCGTATATTCACACAGTCGAGAGGACCATGCCGATTATCTCAGGGCAATTTTGCAGACCCTGTATCAGCACCAGTTGTATGCGAAGTTTTCGAAATGTGAATTTTGGCTTGAATCTGTCATGTTCTTGGGTCATGTCATCTCCAGAGAAGGAATTGAGGTTGATCCTCAGAAGATTGCATCTTTGGAGAATTGGCCTAGACCTATTACCCCAACATAGATTCGCAGTTTCTTAGTCTTAACTGGATATTACAGGAAGTTTGTGGAGGGGTTCTCTATTCTTGCCTCTCCGTTGACTAAATTGACTCAGAAGGCGGTTAAGTTCCAATAATCATATGCTTGTGAAAGAAGTTTCCAGGAGTTGAAATCAAGATTGACTACGACATCGATGTTGACTATGGCAAGGTGATAGCTTATGCTTCTAGGAAACTCAAGAATCATGAAAAGAACTATCCAACATGTGACTTAGAGCTTGCATCAGTGGTCTTTGCATTGAAGATTTGGCGTCATTATTTGTATGGGGTCCATGTGGATATATTCACGAACCATAAGAGTCTTCAATATATTTTCAAATAGAAGGAATTGAATCCGAGGCAAAGAAGGTGGCTTGAGTTACTCAAGGATTACAACATCGATATCCTATATCATCCGGGGAAGGCTAATGGTGTGGCAGATGCTCGTAGCCAGAAATCTATGGGTGGTTTAGCTCACTTGGAGGAATATCAAAGGCTGATGGCCAAGGAGGTTCATCGGTTACCTAGTTTGGGAGATCGCTTTGTGGATTCTAGTGATGGGGGGAGTGATTTTGCAAAATAGGGTTGAATCATCTCTTATTGTAGAATTCAAGGAAAAGCAGTACAATGACCCATTGTTAGTACAATTGAAGGAGAGGATTCATAAACATAAGACCATGGCCTTTTCTCTTGGCATGGATGATGGTACACTAAGGTACTAAGGGCAACTATGTGTTCCAAATGAGGATGGTCTCTGGGAAAGTATCATGACCGAGGCTCACACTTCTAGGTACTCCGTGCACCCGGGCTCTACAAAGATGTATCATGAACTTAGGGAAGTCTACTGGTGGAATGATATGAAGAGGAATGTACCGGACTTTGTGGCAAGATGTCCAAATTGCCAACAAGTGAAGGCCGAGCACCAAAGGCCCGGTGGGTTAGCACATAACATAGAAATTCGAATGTGGAAGTGGGAAATGATCAATATGGACTTTGTGGTGGGACTACCTCGCACGCTTCGTAAGTATGACTCGATTTGGGTGATTGTGGATCGACTCACGAAATCATCTCACTTCTTACCTGTTAAGGCTACCAACACAGAGGTACAATATGCTTAGTTGTACATCAAGGAAATAGTCAGGTTGCATGGCACTCCAGCTTCTATTATCTTAGATCGGGGGGAGCACGATTAACGGCTAATTTTTTGAAGTTGTTTTAGCAAGGTTTGGGTACTCAGGTGAATCTTAGTATAGCCTTTCACCCGCAGACTAACGGGCAGGCAGAGCAGACTATACGGACGCTCGAGGATATGTTGCGCGCTTGTGTTCTTGACTTCAAAGGTAGCTGAGATGACCATTTGCCGCTCATAGAGTTTGCCTACAACAACACTTACCATGCTAGCATTCAGATGGCACCGTTCGAGGCTTTATATGGTAGGAGATGTAGATCTTTCATTGGGTGGTTCAAGGTTGGGGAAGCAGAGTTGATAGGGCCCGACCTCGCGCATCAGGCAATGAAAAAGGTTAAGATCATTACATAACGGTTGAAAATTACACAGAGTCATCAGAAGTCCTATTCAGATGTTCGTCATATGGATTTGGAGTTAAAAGAAGATGATTAGGTATTCTTGAAGGTTTCCCCTGTGAAGGCTATAATGTAGTTCGGTAAGAAAGGGAAATTGAGTACGAGGTATGTCGGACTGTACAGAATCATTCAGAGGATTGGTCAGGTGACTTACATGCTAGAACTACGTCCAGAGATGTCTTTAGTGCACCCGGTGTTTCATGTATCCATATTGAAGAAGGTGGTCGTAGATCCGTCGCTTATTATTCCGGTTGAGACCATTGACGATAATGAAGAATTTACTTATGAAGAAATTCCAGTTGCCTTTCTTGATAGGCAAGTCCGTAAACTGAGAAATAAAGAAATTGCCTCAGTGAAAGTACTATAGCGAAACCAATAGGATGAAGATGCCACCTAGGAGGCTGAGGAAGAAATGAAGAAGAAATACCCTCATTTGTTTGAATAACCATGTATTTATAAAGTTGTATTCTATAAAAATGTTAAGAGTTTACCTTTTATGAGTTATGTATCATTTGTACAATTGATGTTAAGGGTGTTCCCTTTTGCTGATACACTGCTCGTAAGGCCACGGTTGCTGTTGTATTTATGTTATGTTACGTCATTGGTTCATGCATATGTTATTAGGGTTGGTTTCTGTAATTTTCTAACAGGTGGATATGCCCCTTTACAAGGGAAAACTTTAGCAAAAATTTTGGAAATTTGGGGAGTTAGTTAAAAGTTAGAATTGTTGGTATGTTATAGCAGCTGAGTTACATTGGTTTTTAGTGGCGGATTTTGGCCCTTATTCGAGGACGAATAATCTTAAGCGGGGGAAGATGTAAGGCCCGGTAAAATATTACCTAAAAACCCGGGGTTTTGTGGTGCCGAAGTAGTCTTATGCATTGATGATTGGTTTGGACTTTTTGGATTGAACAGTACGTTGGGGAATTGAAGAAAAGTTTTGGAAGTGAGGGCATTTCTACGGTCGCAGAATTGATTTGCGGATCGCAGATCTGCCGCAGACTAAGGCAGAAATCTGGGCAAATGTATGGATCATTATGCGTTCCATTATGCGGCATATAATCATTTTGAGGGTCGCGTAACCTATCGCAGACCCAACACAAAAATTTTCTGGAGGACAGTTCTATGGCGCATTTTGTGACCGTAGAATAGGTCTGGTGACCACAGGCCTGTCGCGGAGTGAGGCAGAAGTACCCAGTTCCAAAGGGACATTATGTGGCAAATTTTTTGGACCGCAGAAGCATTATGTGGTCGCATATGCGACCGCAGATCTGCATCAGGGCTTAATTGTTTCTAATTTTTGAACCCCACCCCATTCTTATAAAACAGTATTATGGATCATTTTAGAAGGTTATAACTTATATTTCTAGAGAGAGGGAGTGACATAGAGCGAAAGGGGATGTTCCTTATCTTATCATTCATCAATTCTTGCTCAAAGTTGAAGAATTTACAAGAAGAATTCACTAAGTCCTCAACCTAGAGAAAAGATTCTACTCCCTATCCCTCAATTTTGTAATTTTTACTGAAAATAGGCAATAAGCCAAGCAATTCTTGGGTGTGGGAGTTGTTCATATTACAAGAATGTACCATCAAGAGTAGTGGGAGGATTGTTGAGCTCATTTGGGTAAACTTTGGGTAGTGGGATGAAAGAATCCACCATAGAAGGACCTTGAAACCTTAATGCCCACCTAGTGTTTGATAAAACGCTCAAGTGAGCTGGAACTATAAACTCCTTTCTAGTTTGTGTTAAATTTTGCCATATCTCTAAATAGATCAAAATTTCTAGGATTTCTGGAACGGTGTAGTGAACTAAGGGAAGCTCAAAGTGAGGTATGTTGGCTAAACTTCTCTCTTAGAATTAAATTCCCACGATGTTTTTGCAAGTCCCGAGTTGTCCATTATGAATTGACTTTTCTGAATAAGTTTGTTGTCGAAAGATGTATATATATGAATAAGTTCAAAATGTGTTTCGGAATATTCTTATCATATTATGTTATTCTTCGGGAGCGCGTTTGTCACGCCCCGAACCTAGGAGCGAGACAAGCACCCCGTGCCTCACCTAACCTGGCGTACCAAATTGCGACTAAGGGACTCTGAACACATAATGTCATACTTTGGCCATTGGGCCACCTTGCAAGACAATTTGCGAAGCAAAATATAAAACTGAATGGAAACTAGCACTAACTAAATATCAATATAAAGCTAGGCCGACAAGGCCGTCATAGCTACTACAGCTGACAAACCACAAATTTATACAAACCCAACATACTGCACTAACCAACAGGATATGCCTACAAGCCTCTACTGATAGATGTACTGTGATCGGAACAGGGCCCCGACCTACCCATAACATATATACAGATATACATAAGATGTACACAAAACTCTAGTCCTGGCAACTCCGAAAGACGTGGAGCTTACCGATCAGGCGGAACTCGGAAAACACCTACTGAGGAGGTCTACCCGTCTGTCTGTCTGAACCTGCACGCATGAAATGCAGCGCCCCCAAAAAGGGACGTCAGTACGAAATAATGTACCGAGTATGTAAGGCAATAAAATAACTGAAATCTGAAACTGAACTGATAATATGATAACTGAAATTAACTGGGAGTCAAAGATGATCTGGAGATATACTTACCTGCTGATACTGACTCAACTCCTTCAATATAGTAAGTAAAATAATTGTACGGCCTTATAAGGCTCGGTATATATAACTGCTCTGCCATAGTAGGCTCGCTTATAGGCGCTCGGCCATACTAGGCTATGTATCTCGACCATGCTGGGCTCGCTCATAGGCGCTCGGCCACAGTAGGCTCGGTATATAACTTTCCATCTGATCAGAGGTTGCCCAATAGGGGCCTGCCCATCGATTATAGCTCGATGGTAATGAAAATACTGTAATACTGTATATATAGGCTTGCTGCTCTCTTGACTGAAAGAAGACAATACTAAAATTGAATATAGAGTCTCGATAAGGAATAATATTGTAACTTATGAGACTAGAATAGTGTGAATAAATTCATGAATATGAACTTCTCTTTTTGTCTCATTACTAACACATGTAGCTACGAGATCATGCCAAAATGAAGGAAGGCTTAGCCTTAACATACCTTATCACAATCTTTTCAATCACCAAGTTGAACTCACCTCTTCGCACCTTAATCTACAAGAATGATAATAATACTATCGTTAAGTTACGAAAGGTACAACTATCGCACAACGAACGACAAACCTATTTTGTATTAAAACGGGCAGCATCTCCCCTATAATATGCCCTTCCTCCAACTTCAAGATAACACCAACAATACAAGGACAGAACAATAACAACATATATACATCATTTTCCAGCCCTATATACACCATCAAATACTACAAAACAGCCCAACACACCCCAATCTCTTCGTACACAAAACGACCACCGTAGTAGTGTCAAACGATCCGAAAATGTTATGACGAACGACCAGCCAACCACCCTACATTTATATGGTGTTTATAAACCCCCTTCCTCCTCCAAAACTCCACAAAATAGTAATAAAACACGCAGCCCAACAGCAACACAAAACAGTCCACAAAACAGTCCGCTACAAGTGAATAACTCGAACTCACGGCTTCCGATCACCGTCCCGTGAGTTCTTACAAGTATAGAACGACTTACCATGAATTTACAGCAGAAAAAAATGGATGAAAGAGAGCAGTAAACTCACCTTATTTGTTGGATAACTCAGCTCCTATCTTGTTTCTTCAAACTCTAAGTTTTACCTCCAATTGGAACTTGAAAGGGAGAGAAAATCAATTAGGGTTTGTGGGAAATTTTTGGGAGGATTCTTTGCAGAGCTTATGTCTGGTTATTATGCTCTATTTTAAGTCTAATATATGAAGAAAATAGGCCCTTAAAAGGCCTCTTTGGACGACACGAAATGGCCCATTTTTGGGCTTTCATTTAAGCAAGTAGGTGACACACCTACTTGTCACCTAGCAGCTTGCGCAGTATCGCAAAAATGCACATATCTCTCTACTCCGATGTCGTATTGACAAATGGTTTAATGCGTTGGAAAATAGACTCATAGATCTTTAATTTGATGTGTGGAACACACCATAACTCTAAGTATATTGGGAGAAAATTGCAGTTACATTTGACCCAAAGTTTCAGTAAAACTTATGAATGTAACTTGTGATGACTTTCATCGACTTTTGTTCCACAACTCGCTTGACTTAAAAACATAACACACGGATGTAATACGACTAATATAAATCATAACATAATCTCTTTATCATGTTAATCACCCTAGTCTCACCCCAAAGGTACATGTTATAACATTCCCAACTTGTCGACTTTCGATGAAACATTGTTTTATTTAATTGCTTTAGCTTCTGAACTGTCCAACCCTCTTTGTACTTGTTGTTCATGATCTTCAATATTTGTAACCTCAGAGGTAACATGATTAACTTACTTTATATACTTTTAAATATTAACTCATTTTTTTGTCCTACATTAGTTTGCTTACGACGCATTTTTACATACGAAAATATAGGGTGTAACATCACTCCCCCTTGGGAACATTCGTCCTCGAATGTTTACTCTTGGAGACTTTGGAAACTTTTTCCAGAGTATCCTTCGTACACTAGGTTAAAACCAACCTGCACGTAGCCAGAAACATACTATGCATGCCACACATGGCCAATCTTTATAAATAGCAGCAATTTGTCTCACCGACCGTAAATCATAAATATTGAAAGTGAAAAATAAAAGCTTACCTGATGACCTGCTAGCCTACATAGAGCTATGTTGTAGCGTCCCATCTCGAACCATATCTTCATTTTGAAATAGGTGGGGGTATTTAGACTTCATTTCTTCCTCCGATTCCCACGTCATCTCTTCTACATTCTTGCTCCTCCATAAAACCTTTACGGAAGCTACCTCCTTATTTCGTAGATTGCGGATTTGTCGGTCTAGGATGGCAACTGGAATTTCCTCGTATGACAAGTCCTCTGTAATCTGTACATCATCCGTGGGCACCACTCGGGTAGGATCGCCAATGCACTTCCGTAGCATAGATACGTGAAAAACCGGATGGACAAACTCCAATTCTGAGGGCAACTCTAACTCATAAGCTAGTTGGCCCACTCTCCGAATGATCCTATAAGGCCCAATATACCGTGGGCTAAGCTTTCCTTTCTTGCCAAACCTCATCACGCCCTTCATAGGTGATACCTTTAAGAATACCCAGTCATTAATCCTGAACTCTAAGTCTCATCGCCGCACGTCAAAATATGACTTCTGACGACTCTGAGCTGTCAACAGTCACTCCCGGATAACCTTTACTTTCTCTATGGCCTGCTGAACCAGGTCTGGCCCATGTAACCCAGATTCTCCAACATCAAACCACCCTATAGGAGATCTGCACTTACGCCCATACAAAGCCTCGTACGGAGCCATCTGGATACTGGAGTGGTAACTGTTATTATATGCAAACTCGATAAGAGGTAGATGTTCATCCCAACTTCTTTTAAAATCCAACACACATACTCGTAACATATCCTCGAGCGTCTGAATTGTGCGCTCGGCTTGTCCATCAGTCTGTGGATGAAAAGCTGTGCTGAGATTCACCTGAGTCCCTAGACCTCTCTGAAATGACCTCCAAAAATGTGCTGTAAACTGAGCCCCACGGTCAGATATAATAGAAACTGGTACTCCGTGTAGCCGCACTATCTCCTTAATATATAACTTTGCATAATCTTCTGTTGTATATGTAGATCTGACCGGTAGGAAGTGAGCTGATTTCGTGAGCCTATCGACTATCACCCATATGGAATCGAACTTACGATTAGAACGAGGTAAACCCATGATAAAGTCCATGTTTATCGCCTCCCATTTCCATGTCGGGATCTCTATAGTCTGCATTAGCCCTCCGGGCTTCTGGTGTTCTACCTTCACTTGCTGGCAACTAGTACATTGGGCGACAAACTCAGCAATGTTCTTCTTCATATCATTCCACCAGTACATATCCTTAATGTCATGATACATCTTCGTCGATCCAGGGTGGATGGAATACCATGAATAATGTGCCTCTGACATAATCCTGTCTCGTAGCCCTGCTACATCTGGAACACACAAACGACCCTTGTATCTGAGAACCCCATCTCCCTTGAGCTCTAACAATGGCTTCTTCTACTGCGGAACTCGCTCTCTCAACTCGACCAACTCTGGGTCCTCGTACTGCCTTTCCTTGACTTCAGCTATGAGGGATGATTTTGCAGTGTTTTGGATTACAACTCCACCATCCTCAGAATCTACTAACCGAACCCCCAACGAAGCCAATTGATGAATATCTCTAGCTAATTGTCTTTTCTCGGGCTCTACATGTGCTAAGCTACCCATAGATCGGCGACTTAAGGCATCTGCTACAACATTAGCTTTCCCTGGATGGTAGAGAATGTTAACATCGTAGTCTTTCAATAACTCAAGCCATCGCCTCTGTCGCAAATTCAACTCTTTCTGCTTGAAAATATATTGTAGGCTTTTATGATCAGTAAATATATCAACATGAACACCATATAAATAATGCCGCCATATCTTAAGTGCATGGACAACCGCAGCTAACTCGAGGTCGTGGGTCGGATAATTCCTCTCGTGCTTCCTCAACTGCCTTGAAGCATATGCAATTACCTTCCCATGTTGCATCAGGACACATCCTAACCCGACACCTGATGCATCACAATACACGGCATAACCCTCTAGACCCTCTGGAAGTGTTAGAACTGGAGCTGAGGTCAACTTGTTCTTAAGCTCTTGGAAACTCCGCTCACAAGCCTCTGTCCATTGAAACTTAGTTTCTTTCTGTGTCAACTTCGTCAATGGTGCCGAAAGGGAAGAAAAACCCTCTACGAACCTCCGATAGTATCCTGCTAAGCCTAGAAAGCTACGAACCTCTGTCGGAGTGGTAGGTCTAGGCCAAGATTTCACGGCCTCAATCTTCTGAGTGTCCACCTTTATCCCTTCATCTGATACAATATGCCCCAAGAATGCTACAGACTTCAACCAGAACTCACATTTAGAAAACTTAGCATACAACTTACGATCACGGAGGGTTTGGAGTACCGCTCGCAGGTGGTCCGCATGCTCATCCTCTGAATGGGAATAAACAAGAATATCATCAATAAATACTATCACGAACAGATCTAAAAATGGCCGGAATAGGCTATTCATCAAGTCCATAAATACAGCGGGTGCATTAGTCAACCCGAAGGACATGACAAGGAACTCGAAGTGGCCATATCGGGTCCTGAAGGCTGTCTTCGGAATATCTTTTTCCCGAACTCTGACCTGGTGGTACCCCGACCTCAAATCAATCTTGGAAAAGCATCTAGCTCCCTGCAACTGATCAAACAAGTTATCGATCCTTGGAAGTGGATACTTATTCTTAATAGTTACCTTGTTCAACTGCTTATAATCGATACACATCCTCAGCGAGCCGTCTTTCTTCCGCACAAATAGTACCGGTGCACCCCAAGGTGAGGTACTGGGCCTAATGTAACCTTTCTCCAGCAAATCTTTTAACTGCTCCTTCAACTCCTTCAATTCGGCAGGTGCCATTCTATACGGAGGGACGGATATTGGTTGAGTTCCTGGAAGCAAATCGATGCTAAAATCAATCTCTCGCTCTGGAGGAATACCCGGAAGCTCATCTGGAAACACATCTGCATACTCTTTGACTATGGGAATAGACTGAAGTGTAGGTATCTCAGCATCTGCATCTCTAACTCGCACAATATGATAAATGCACCCTTTTGCGATCATTTTCCTCGCCTTCAGATAGGAAATAAACCTACCTCTGGGTGTTGGTGTATTACCTACCCATTCAAGGACTGGCTCACCCGGAAAATGAAATTTGGCTACCTTTGCTCGGCAATCAACTGTGGCATAGCAAGCTGCCAACCAGTCCATGCCCATGATAGCATCAAAGTCCATCATCTCTAGCTCAACTAGGTTAGCTGAGGTCTGACGACTACAAATTGTCACCGTACAACCTCGGTAAACCCGTCTAGCAATAATCGATTCTCCGACCGGTGTAGATACCGCAAAAGGATCACTTAGTATTTCAGGCACTATACCAAACTTCCTCGCGACAAATGGGGTAATATACGATAAAGTAGATCCTGGGTCTATCAAAGCATAAGCATCGTGAGAGAAAATGGTTAATATACCTGTCACAACGTCTGGTGAAGACTCCTGGTCCTGTCGACCCGCTAAAGCATAGATACGGTTCTGATTACCACTTGAACTGGAACCTCTACATCTGCCTCGACCTCTACCAGCCGAAGACTGAGACTCACGCCTTGAAGGATGCACGGACATAGACGATCCTGTTGCTGAACTCGCTGGTTGTGCCATTCCCCCAGAATCTCTATTTGGGCAATCTCGCATCATATGCCCCGGACGCCCACATGTATAACAAGCATCAGAACCTGCTCGGCATTGACCCAAGTGTCCTCTACCACAGATGTCACACCGCGGAGGAAATGACCATGTCTGCGCAGAACCTCGTTGTCGCTGCAAACCCGACGCCCGTGAGCTCTCACCTGGTCCTGACTGAGTATAGCGGTCATACCCGTAACCCTGTAACTGAGGTGGCGGAGGCCTAGGTGGCCGTCCGAAGTACTAGGTCCTATAACTACCCTGAGATTGCTCCTGAGACCTGGGAAATCTCATCCTCTTACGTTGCCCTTGCTCAGCCCTCTCTGTACCCTGCTGCCGACGCCTACCCCTTTCTATATTCTGGGCGAATGCCTGAATCCGGGAGATATCCATACTATCCTGCAATGCAGCGGTGGCACATGCCTCGGTTAACTCTGGGGCTAACCCTGCTATAAACCTGTGAATCCTGTCCCGCATAGTAGAAACTATGGATGGTGCATATCTGGCCAATGAGTCAAAACGGAGACTATACTCTCGAACACTCATATTACCCTGCTTGAGGGCTAGAAACTGATCGACTCGAGCCTGTCGGATCTCCCGCGGTAAGTACTGGTCAAGGAAAGCATCTGAAAAATTCTCCCAAATAGCTGGAGGTGTATCACGTCCCCTGGACCTCTCCCATCCCTCATACCAAAGGATGGCTATATCTCGGAGTCGAAAAGCTGCTAGCTTAACTGCCTCTTTCTCCGTGGCATGCATAACACGAAAGATCCTGTGAAGCTGATCTATGAAATCCTGCGGGTCCTCCCTCTGATCTGTCCCCGTGAACTCTGGGGGACTCAAAGCAATAAACTCTCGGACCCTTGAACTCCCAGACCCCTCAGAAGTTCCTGCACTAGCTGATGCCCTAGCATGTTGCTGGGTAGCTACCAACTGTGTCAACAAATGCACCGCACTCCTTAAGTCCTGATCTGATGGAAGTGGAGGGGGAACTGGATGTGCGGTTTCCCTAGGAATCTCCGTAGTTGGTGGAGGAGCCGGTAATGGCTGAGTAGGGGTCTCCCCTTGAGCCTCAGACTGGGCCCATCTACTGGGGGTACCCTGTTGGTCCCCTCACCTACTACTGTATCTCTCCTCTGGCTAGCCGTAGTCTTCCTAGTCACCGTCATCTGTGCATGCAAACACCAACACATAAGTTTAATTCAAATTTCCTATAACTCAGTTCTATAGCACGATTTAGATTTCAAAGAAGTGTAACCAACTCCTAAATGCCCTGTAGTTCCTTGCTTATATAATGTGGTGCACAACACATCTATAAACAAGACCCTACTAGACACGGCTTGTAGACTCCCTAGGACAGAACTACTCTGATACCAAGTTTGTCACGCCCCGAACCTAGGAGCGAGACAAGCACCCCGTGCCTCACCTAACCTGGCGTACCAAATTGCGACTAAGGGACTCTGAACACATAATGTCATACTTTGGCCATGGGGCCACCTTGCAAGACAATTTGCGAAGCAAAATATAAAACTGAATGGAAACTAGCACTAACTAAATATCAATATAAAGCTAGGCCGACAAGGCCGTCATAGCTACTACAGCTGACAAACCACAAATTTATACAAACCCAACATACTGCACTAACCAACAGGATATGCCTACAAGCCTCTACTGATAGATGTACTGTGATCGGAACAGGGCCCCGACCTACCCATAACATATATACAGATATACATAAGATGTACACAAAACTCTAGTCCTGGCAACTCCGAAAGACGTGGAGCTTACCGATCAGGCGGAACTCGGAAAACACCTACTGAGGAGGTCTACCCGTCTGTCTGTCTGAACCTGCACGCATGAAATGCAGCGCCCCCAAAAAGGGACGTCAGTACGAAATAATGTACCGAGTATGTAAGGCAATAAAATAACTGAAATCTGAAACTGAACTGATAATATGATAACTGAAATTAACTGGGAGTCAAAGATGATCTGGAGATATACTTACCTGCTGATACTGACTCAACTCCTTCAATATAGTAAGTAAAATAATTGTACGGCCTTATAAGGCTCGGTATATATAACTGCTCTGCCATAGTAGGCTCGCTTATAGGCGCTCGGCCATACTAGGCTATGTATCTCGACCATGCTGGGCTCGCTCATAGGCGCTCGGCCACAGTAGGCTCGGTATATAACTTTCCATCTGATCAGAGGTTGCCCAATAGGGGCCTGCCCATCGATTATAGCTCGATGGTAATGAAAATACTGTAATACTGTATATATAGGCTTGCTGCTCTCTTGACTGAAAGAAGACAATACTAAAATTGAATATAGAGTCTCGATAAGGAATAATATTGTAACTTATGAGACTAGAATAGTGTGAATAAATTCATGAATATGAACTTCTCTTTTGTCTCATTACTAACACATGTAGCTACGAGATCATGCCAAAATGAAGGAAGGCTTAGCCT
Organism: Nicotiana tabacum; assembly: GCF_000715075.1. Classification (NCBI taxonomy): domain Eukaryota; kingdom Viridiplantae; phylum Streptophyta; class Magnoliopsida; order Solanales; family Solanaceae; genus Nicotiana; species Nicotiana tabacum. The sequence continues at coordinate 65,852,863 of NC_134092.1, forward strand.
TAACATACCTTATCACAATCTTTTCAATCACCAAGTTGAACTCACCTCTTCGCACCTTAATCTACAAGAATGATAATAATACTATCGTTAAGTTACGAAAGGTACAACTATCGCACAACGAACGACAAACCTATTTTGTATTAAAACGGGCAGCATCTCCCCTATAATATGCCCTTCCTCCAACTTCAAAATAACACCAACAATACAAGGACAGAACAATAACAACATATATACATCATTTTCCAGCCCTATATACACCATCAAATACTACAAAACAGCCCAACACACCCCAATCTCTTCGTACACAAAACGACCACCGTAGTAGTGTCAAACGATCCGAAAATGTTATGACGAACGACCAGCCAACCACCCTACATTTATATGGTGTTTATAAACCCCCTTCCTCCTCCAAAACTCCACAAAATAGTAATAAAACACGCAGCCCAACAGCAACACAAAACAGTCCACAAAACAGTCCGCTACAAGTGAATAACTCGAACTCACGGCTTCCGATCACCGTCCCGTGAGTTCTTACAAGTATAGAACGACTTACCATGAATTTACAGCAGAAAAAATGGATGAAAGAGAGCAGTAAACTCACCTTATTTGTTGGATAACTCAGCTCCTATCTTGTTTCTTCAAACTCTAAGTTTTACCTCCAATTGGAACTTGAAAGGGAGAGAAAATCAATTAGGGTTTGTGGGAAATTTTTGGGAGGATTCTTTGCAGAGCTTATGTCTGGTTATTATGCTCTATTTTAAGTCTAATATATGAAGAAAATAGGCCCTTAAAAGGCCTCTTTGGACGACCCGAAATGGCCCATTTTTGGGCTTTCATTTAAGCAAGTAGGTGACACACCTACTTGTCACCTAGCAGCTTGCGCAGTATCGCAAAAATGCACATATCTCTCTACTCCGATGTCGTATTGACAAATGGTTTAATGCGTTGGAAAATAGACTCATAGATCTTTAATTTGATGTGTGGAACACACCATAACTCTAAGTATATTGGGAGAAAATTGCAGTTACATTTGACCCAAAGTTTCAGTAAAACTTATGAATGTAACTTGTGATGACTTTCATCGACTTTTGTTCCACAACTCGCTTGACTTAAAAACATAACACACGGATGTAATACGACTAATATAAATCATAACATAATCTCTTTATCATGTTAATCACCCTAGTCTCACCCCAAAGGTACATGTTATAACATTCCCAACTTGTCGACTTTCGATGAAACATTATTTTATTTAATTGCTTTAGCTTCTGAACTGTCCAACCCTCTTTGTACTTGTTGTTCATGATCTTCAATATTTGTAACCTCAGAGGTAACATGATTAACTTACTTTATATACTTTTAAATATTAACTCATTTTTTTGTCCTACATTAGTTTGCTTACGACGCATTTTTACATACGAAAATATAGGGTGTAACAGCGTTCAAAGTATGAGTATGTATTAAAATGTTGTGACTTCAAGTCAAGCCCAAATGAAAGTGATCATATCAAATTGTGTAAGAAATCGCATGTGCCTAAGACCCTAAATTGCTCAAATGTGTGCTTAAAGTCATAAATAGAAATATTTGTTGTTGACAATATGTGATGATGTTTGAAAGTGAAATAATGGGCATGAATTATGAAGTACGACCAACGTGCCGAGAATGATATTGCGTTATGGCTAATGGTGCCAATAAAATTAATGACATGTAAAATAATATGAAATGAGTGGCAAATCCTTTTAATAATATATGCCTTGGGTGTATTATTTAGCCATCGAGGAAGGGTAGGTCGGAACAACCTAACCCCGAGAATACACGTGCCGGTGTAGGATTGATTGAGGGGTAAGTCCCCGTGTTAATGTGATGAAACTGTTTCCCCTTATATGTGATGAGATTGGTGTGTTGAGATACTTCCCCTTCAATGGGATGAGCTTATTGCTAGGGAGATGTGATGTGATGTCGACCCACACGACATTGTGGTTAGACGACTGATTATGATTGTGTGTCTCCGGGTGGTATTGTGAGTGTATGTCTTGGGGTGGTATTGTGAGTGTATATCTCGAGGTGAGATGACTTAGCCGGTCAGGCTGAGATCGGACTCCATGCTAAAACACGGTGGTGTATCGGTGCTAAAGATCTCCCAACTTAAATTACTGAAACTTACTTGAAATTTACCTTTCCCCTAACTTTACACCTTGGTAATGTTTGAGTCACTTATTGATTTCATGTTTTATTTTCCGTTCACTATTACTCGTACTATTGAGAGGGTGTTTAGTTTTACATACTAGTACTATTCTATATGTACTAACGTCCCTTTTGTCTAGGGCGCTGCATCTTTAATGGATGCAAGTTGTTCCATAGCAGGTGGTATTGATCTGAGAAAGCAGTACACCCTCTCCTCAGTTGACTTGGTGAGCCCCACTTCATTTTGGGGTCCTGTATCTCTTATCCTTTGTACATACCATTTTGAGGTATAGCTGGGGCCTTGTTGCCGGCCCTGTCTGTAACACCCCGAATTTTTTTTGAAGTACTTAAGTGTAAAGCCCAGTAAAATTTGCCAAAAGAAAATAATGTTTCTTGGTGCCGAATTGGGCTTACATGTTTGAGGATTGTGTCCAATGTACTGTTTTGGAGACTTGTTAGTGATGTAACTAATAGAAATAAACTGGTGTTATTCACATGACTTCTTACTATCTAATTAATAAAATGTATTCTTCTCTTTATTTATGGGTGAGTTGGGTAAAAGTTATTGTAAAGGCTTGCTTGACCAGGGTATCTCAGTTGAATGCCGGTCGCGCTCCTCGAGATTAGGGCGTGATACAAAAAATTAGAAACGTTTTGAAAAAATATTTATAACTAATTGCAAAAATATAAACAAACCTAGAAAGAAACTAAAATGATTAATGGCTACAAGCATGGATGCAATGGGAATTTCACTCAAGTAACGATCCAATGTATTTCATGATTTTACAAATATGAGCGAGTTTATGTTAATTAGCCTCGGGTAATAGTTCTATATTAGCTTCTTCCGAAGACTAACATGACTTCCTAATTGAATTATCCATAAAACAATTAAGAGATTAATCACACTCGAATATAATTACAAGTAGTTCAATCCTATCAGTAGGTAGAATCTTTAAGGTGAGGATTAACGCGTCAAGTTCTTGTTAATTAATCTTTTCCCAATCCCAATTTATCTTACCCAAAATTAATTTGAAGTGAATTGGCGAGTCCTAAGGTTAGCTAATCCCTTTGGAAACATTAAAGATAAGAATAGTTAAGGAAACAATATCTCACTTCATAATAAATAAAAATCAATCAATGCATAAGCACAACTAGACATTTAATCCACACTTTAAATATGAATATTCCCATAAACAAGATATAAATGTTGAAAAAATACTACACACTTAGATATTCAATATAAAGCATGAAAATGAAGAAATAAACATGAATGGGTAAGAAATTCTCAACCAAAAGCTTCAAATCTTCAAGTCCCAAGTCTGTGTGTAAGAACCCTAGCTCTAAAACTTGTATTCTCTAGTCAAGAAATGTCAAAGATGTCTAAAGATTGGCCAAAGATCTATTTCCTATAAGCTAGGTCATGTATTTGTGGGTTTTGAATGAAGAAAATGTGAATTGCCAAGACTGTCCTGAGCTGGAGCCCGTTGACCACACCTGCGGAATAAATCATTGCAGGTGCGACTCCGCAAAAGCGGACTTTCATTCGCAGATGCGAAACCTGTGGGGAATTGCCTTCACCGCAGATGCGGAACACGTCACCGTAGAAGCGACTCCGCAGATGCAGATTATCAACCGCATATGCGATTGTAGTGGAAGGTGCCTATTTTCTGCAGATGCGACCCTCTACTCGCAGAAGCGAATAGTGTTTCGCATATGCGAAATCACTGAAGAATTTTATATTTCTTTAACTCTTTTTTTTTTCAATTCCACTTCAATTGACTTCAACTCTTTTCATGACATCATTTATCTGATAATTTAGCAATACACACCATAAACAACTTCATATTATAATTAATGGATACAAAAACTAAAGAAAAGAGACAAAAATAAATGGTAAAATCACCACCGATCAGTCAGCCACTGGTCCAGTGCTCTACGCGACTGTGAGATTGAATGATGTGATCGAGGCCTTTTGGAAGATGTCTATCATGAATGCATCGACTGTTGCGCGAATGCGATGTAAAAAAGCCTGATCAGCAGCTGGTTAATTATTTTACGTAATTGCATGGTTGAGTACATGACCACGATTCTTTGCTGTGTTGTTCATCGTGATCGCATGTTCTCTTTCGCGATTTACTTAACATGGCAGAACATTTGGACAGTTTTGGCATTCACATTTTTTGCTCCCAAACCATTTAATACTCGACCCAGTTCATTCGAAAGGAATCTTTGGCAGTTCTTTGGTCTTCGTGACTAATAAATACAAGATTTGAAGATAGGGTTCTTACACCAGATAGAACCCCTGCAACTCCTCCCCAAAAATCATACACAAAGCCTAGGTGATTTCGGGTGATACGAAGTGATTCTTGTGCCGAAAAACCCGAACAACTTGCTAATTTCCCTATCTCCTTCTTGTACCTGCGTTGGGGGACTGATTTTGGATGAAGAAGAACTAGGTTGCGTTTGTTCTACTCCATCCAAGGTAATTTTATGCTTCTCTTTAACTTATCTAAGCTTCTACGAGTTGTAGCTCGATCTTAAAGACTAGAACTTGCGAGTTTCGAAAGAGTAGTATGCTGTTTGTTGTGGCGTCACTATTGGCTGGTTGCGAAGTTACTTTTAAGTTGAATTCATGGCTGTTTTTATATGAGAAGAGGCTTAATTATGTATTGTTGGTTGTGTTGCTCGATTTGAAAGAAAAGACAAGTCATAAACGTATTTTAGAAATCTGAAAAATAAGTTTTGAGTTGCTGAACTTGTGGGACTGTTATGGCATCATTTTAAAGTTGTATTGTTTCTTAAAATTAGTAGGGATAATTGAATATGTAGCGGTTAATGTTGTTGATAAATCTTGGAAGGAAGAAGGGGTTTATAACTATAGTTGTTTAGTCACAAACCGAGCTTGCCGCTCGTCGGGGTTGTTAAACTGTTTTGAAAGGCTTATTATGAATATTGTTGATGTTGTTTGGGATGTTGTTGGTTGTTGTAACTTGTGGGAAGTCATGTAACAGGGGAGGTGTTGTACGTTTTATCTTAGAAAAAAGTGTGTCGTTCAAATGCGATAAGTTATGGCATTCGTATTGTGACGAAAGTATTGTTCGTTGCTGGTAGACAAAGGAGCTACATGTTAAGTTAGATTGAGGATTAGACGGTGTATTTTGAGGAATGTAAGGTCTTCCTTTCTTTTCTTTGGCATAATTCCGTATGTTATGTTTCCCTTATAAGGAATTCAAGGGGACAAGGCTTTGTGTACGTACTATACCGACGATTAAAGTCCGTTCACGAGTACAGTCATACGAATGTTGAAATGGATTGTGTTGATCGAAGTTTCATGTATTCTATAGGAGTAATTAGAGCGTTTAGAAAGGTCCCTGTATTTTATATGTAACAAGACGTCTAGATGTTAATTAAACATTATGTCTGAATGGTCTGACGAATCAAAAGCAATATAGTGTCTGTATAATGAGGTAGCATAATGTATAGTTTGCAGAATGATAAGTGTGTTTCAACCTAATGAATAACACAACTTCCAATACTTACACGTTTGTGTTCACGAAACTAATAAAGACCCACGAAGAGAGTTATGTTGCTCTCAAGTTAAATACGGTTGATTATATATGAGGGTGATGTTAAGAGACACTATACATTACCTAGGGAGTCATAATTTATAGAATATAATAAGTTTAGCAATCAGAATATAAGTTGATAGAGCATAAATCCCCTAACTCTTGTTACGTATTGATGAGAGGATATATATATATATATATATATGTATAACGAGGAGCCTCTCAAGCTAAGAATATTACATGGCTATAAGTAGAAAGAATCACGTAATCCCCATAAACGAGCTGTGATGAGAAATAAGGATAGAAGTGCAATTTCAAAATAGTTACAACGTTCTTTATGACTAATTAATATAGAATACAAAGGATGATGTAACAAACGGCTAAGGAATAAGGATTTGTTATTGTAATGAGTTACTCACGAACTTATAGTGTTATGAATACGAGTTTATCTATTGATGATTGAATGATGTCTACATGATTGATATGAAATGAGTATTTATAAGATATGATCCCTACGGACGGTCTATGAACACGTAGATGTACAGTGAAGACCTACGGACGGTCTATGAATGCGTAGGTGCATAATGAAGGTTAGTTATGGATAGTCTCAGTTGCACGCATAGCCAGACCTCAATATTTTGAGCCGTACGGACTGTGTACTATGTTACACGTACGAGATACTGTTATTCATATTTATGAGTAAGCCTTACGGACGATCTCTTATAAAACGCGTAAGTGCCACTTTTATGTTTTAGTGTAGCCTTATAGATGTTTGATCTATCTAAGATAGCATATGGGAAGAAGTTCAGGTATATCATGACGTAAATTAGATGTATATACGACAGTCGCGACATTAGATGTTCTCGGCCAAAAGGAGCCTTCCCTTTTCAGTGTACATCCTTTGTAAAGTAAGTTGGATAATTCAATACTTAGATATGTTACGAGTTAGAATAAGGTAAGTATGAATCCCGTATTTCATTGACCCTCCAGATTAATTATAGTATATCATATATACATTAGTTTCAATTCAGTTATTCATATGTTATCTACCTTAAATCCTTAGTACAATAATTTGTACTGATGTCCCATCATTGGGGCACTGCAGGTTCAGGTATCCAGTTTAGTGGGCTCTTATAATTGACAGAGTTGATATCTAGTTGAGGATTGACAAAACTCTATTTCATCCGGAGTACAACTGAGTCTATAGCTTTTCAGACTCTCCTATGTATATATATACTTATGGGTAGGTTAGTGTCCTGTCCTGACCATATTTTGATGTCAGATACTCTTAAAGGTTTTGTAGACACAGGTTTAGTATGTACAGCATGTCACAGGCCTTGACAGCCCGTGTGAATCCATGTTCTGAGTACGATGGCTCGCTGATACATCATTTTCCCACTTACAGTTACACAGTAGGAGTTGTGGATATGTTGGCCCATTATAGTTAAAAAAGGAATCAGTTCAGCCAAGTCGGCCAATCCTATCTATGTGCTAGTTTTTGCTCTCATTCTTCTTTGCTACCACGTTTTCTCTTCACTTGTATGACTACGTGAGCTATTATTCATGCTAGAAATCATATCTACGCTATGTGCTTATCTATTTGAGATATGACAGGGCTATTTTTGCTACGTTGAGCTATTTGCCTTAACTGTACTGCTATTTTAAGTCATGATATTATATCTGTATATTATATCTCTGTCTCTGTGCACTCTTTATATGTTATATGATATGTTGTTGGTGTCCTCATTTATGTAACACGGGTTTGAGCTAAGTTGTAGCACGTCGGTATATTATGTGCAGTAATATTTTTATTATTGTACTTTGACATGTGAGCATATTTAGACTTGAGCATAATGATGACTGATCATGGGCCATAGAGCCGTGTTGATATTGATTGTGAGGTTATGTTTGCGTCTAGGCCCCATATTAGGCTGATTGGCAATGATTGTTGAGTGTTGATATTGTTTGTGAGGGGACAATGCTATTGTGAGGGAACGTAGCGTCAGGCCCCATAGTGAGCTGAGTGATATTGATCATTCAGTTTTGATCTGATCAGTATGTGGGCTAGGATCTGCCCCTTTGGAGTCAGGTATAATCCTGTGAATACATGTCGTTGATATGTGCTTCGTGAGGGGCTTATGCCAGGCACTCGCACAATGCAGTGCATGTGAGTGTGTGTGATGATTCAGGTGCTTTGAGTCAGGCGCCGTGAGCAAGCTGAGAGTATGGTTGAGTGGTATTTGTGGCAGGCACTATGTATGTGCTGAGATTGTGTTTACTTGATAGTTATACTGTGATGTTGTTTATTTTGGCATTAATACTTTTCATGCATGCATAGAGTTGTATTTTCCTCATGCTATTTGATATTTGATGTCTTTAAAGTCGATGCCTTGATTGATATATTTGGAAAACAAGCTTAATACTTGAGTTGCTTATCCTTTTGCTATTAATATGCTATTATTGTTGTTGTTGGCTGTTAGAAAGGAGTATTGAACCTTGCCAAGCTCGTCACAACTTTTGGCCTGAGGTTCGGCTTGCTACTTATTGAGTAAATGGGATCGGTTGTACTCATACTACACTTTGCACTTCATGTGCAGCTCCAGGTGTTGCTGATCATGGTAGTTTCTAGTGAATCGGTTTCGAACTAGTTGGAGCTTTTAAGGTAGCACTGCTATTCCTTTTACAGTCCTTGAAGGCACATCTTTTATATCATGTTATTATTTGTTAGTCTTTCAGATAGTATTATATTTTTGTTCAGACTTTGTATTTAGTTATTTTATAGAGCTCATGCACTGGATGACACCCGATTTTGGGATGGTTTTTTGTTGTATTGCTATTTTGACTTCTATAATTTATGTTATTCCACTATTGAGAATATTTAATACTGCTGTTGAGGTTTATTTAAGAATATTGGATTTGGCTTGACTAGCAAGAAGTGTTAGGGCCATCATGGCTCCGGTGGGATTTTTGGTTGTCACAAGTTGGTACTAGAGCACTAGGTTACTTTGGTCTCACGAGTCATGAGCAATTCTAGCAGAGTCTTGCGGATCGGTACAGAGACATCTGTACTTATCTTCGAGAGGTTATAGGGCTGTTAGGAAAACATCTATTTCTTTCATCCTCTATCATGAGAATTCTTTATTCCTAAGTATGAATCTTTGCTCTTTTATTCTCTCATAGATGGTGAGGTCACATTCATCAGGTACAACTGAGTAGGCACCAGTACGCTAGGCCAGGGCCACTAGAGGTGGGGGCCGAGGCAGAGGGAGGGGTGGAACACATGATGTAGCTAGGGGCCCTACTCAAGCAGCTACTATGGAGCCACCAGTAGATCCCCTTGAGGAGAAGATTCCTGACTTGTTGAGCCGGTCTGACTAGCTTAGGTTTCTCAGTGTTTACTTGCTACACTAGTTGTTCGAGAGTATGGCTCGGGACGGGGTGTTTCCTACTACACCGACTACCTCTCAGGCAGGGGGCAGAGCGTAGACTCCAGCTACTCGTACCCTCGAGCAAATTGATTCAGGGTTTTAGATGGCAGGAGTAGTTCTAGTTATTGCACCACAACAAATAGTTGTTATCAGAGGGCCAACCAAGAGGTGGTTACACTCATATGAGCGGGGTAGAGCAGTTGGTTCCCCTCCACTTACTTGCGCTCGGTTCTCTAGTGTCTTTTTGGAGAAGTTTGTACCCCGCACCAGGAAAGAGGAGTTCAAGAGGCAATATGAGCACCCTCAGCAAGGGTAGAAGTCAGTCACCAATTATGAGATGAGGTTTACAGAGTTGTCCCATCATGCTACTATTATGATTCCCTATGAGGAGGAGAGAGTGACGAGATTCATTTATGATATTCACTATAGTATTCACCTTGCTATGGCTAGAGAGCTAGAGACTGAGACTTAATTTCCCAGGCCGTGGAGATAGCGCGTCCTATTGAGTGCATCCACAGTGAGACTACATAGATGATGCTAGGTAGGGATAAGAGGTCCCGACATTCAAGTAGCTTCAATAGTGCCTCATCTGGAGGCTGAGGTTGATTTGGGAGAGGCCATTTTAGCATGTAGTTTATCTTACACCATCACCTAATCGAGAAGCTTCTGTGCATTATTAGTGCATTTTTAGGGCAGAGTTCCCATTGCACTCCATCTATTTAGGGTTCATCTATACGAAGTTCTTCTGGTGGAAATTGTGCTTCATGGGGTCCGACTCAGGCCCCGCAGTTAGTTTTTGTCAAAGGTTGATATGAGTGTGGGGACTTGGTGCATGTTAGGAAATACTATTTCACAAAGGTTCAGGGCAGCAGAAAGGTTAGACTATGATTCCTGTGCCAGTCACTACACCACCCGGTCAGGCCGCTATAGGTGGAGGCCAGCCAGTAAGAGGCCATCCTAGAGATGTAGTTTAGAGTGGTGGGGCCCAACCCCGATATTATTCCCTTCAACTCAGGCCTGAGGCTGAGGCCTCCGATGTGATTATTACAGGTATTGTTCTAGTTTGTAGTATAAGATGCTTCAGTAATGTTTGATCTTAGATCCAATAATTCATATGTGTCATCATATTTTTCTTCTTGTTTAGATATGCCACTTGATTCGCTTGATGTTCATAATCATGTATCTACACCGGTTAGGGATTCCATTATGGTGTATCGGGTTTATCGGTACTATTGTCATGCCCCATCCCCGAGAAGCGCGATCGGTGCTCAACCTAGTGAACCCGGCTGAGCAAGCCTGTTAGATACTTCCTACCCAATTAACCCATGATCAAATAAAGACGTGATTTCATTAATTATACAGTAGGAGTCTCATTCATACAATCCTAAATAATTTCATTAGTCATTGCGCTTTTAAGTCCAAAAATACACATTTCTTAAAGTTCAAGTGGAACAAGTGATCAAACATAACATGACTTGTTTAACATTCCCAACACCCATATACAACCCACATAGTGTCTACGGAACCTCTAAAGATACAAAAGAGAGTAAAGATGGTGCCGGCAATAAGGCCCCGGCTTTACCTCAAAAAGTGACCATAATATAAACAAAAGGTACAATACATGACCCCGGAATGAAATGGGGCTCACCGAGTCCGCTGAGAAGAGGATGCAACACTATCTGTGATCAACACTGTCTGCTATGTAACCACATGCATCCATTTAAAGATGCAGCACCCCCCGACAAAAGGGACGTTAGCACTGTCGAATAGCACTAGTATGTCTAGCTAAACACCAACTTAAGAGAATGATTAATAATACAAGAGGAACAATCAAGAATTCAATAAGGGCTTCAAATAATAGTAAAGCAACATGTCAAGGATCATATAAATTTTCTTGACCGTTTCCATATTATTAGATTGGGTGACCTTTAGTACCGATGTTCCACAATTCACAATACCTCCGTATTCTTACACGGAGTCTGATCTCGGCCCGATCGGCTATGCCGCATCATCTGAGACATTACCACAATTTCATTATGATTTCAGGTACAGTACCACCATGTGTGCGGCATGGCGTCCGCTCACGGCCCGATCGGCTAGGCCATCACATTTGATACATTACCACAATTTCATTATAATTTCATCCACAATGCCACCGTATTCTTACACATAGTCCGATCTCTGCCCGATCGGCTAGGCTATCTCATTTGAGACATTACCACAATTTCATTATAATTTCATCAACAATACCACCGTGTTCTTACACGGAGTCCGATCTCAGCCCGATCGGCTAGGCCATCTCATTTGAGACATTACCTTTTTCAGTCAATCATCTCACATCATACTTCCTTCATATACTTTCGATTCATTGGCACTAGTGATTACGATTACAATGTCTTTCTTGACACTTGGTCGTATTTCATAGTTCTAGACCCCCTTTTCCACATTCAATACCATTATCATTATCAACAACAATAAGGCTTCCCATTCAAGACACTAAATTCACATATTAGCAATTTGGGAATCTTAGGCACATAGAGGCTTTTCATACAATTTGGCATAACAGCCTTTTATCTCAATCTTGACATGAAGTCTTAATAGTTCTAACACATATTCCATATTTGTGAACACATCCTCAAATAACAAGATAACATGATAAAGCCTTTAGAATAAATATTGAACTTACATCCTTCAACACAAACACATTAAAAATCGCCAATTCTATAATGATCAAGAGCTTACTCCAATGACATGAACACCGTGCGGTTCGATTCTAATGAGAAGGGGGTTTAGACAACATACCTCAATTGAGCTTCTTAAAACACTAAGATATTCCGGGATATTAACAACTTCAATCTATTTAAGCAATATAACAAAATTGAACCAAAAATTAGGAAGATGGACATGGTTTTAGCTCATTTGAGCATACTGTCAAGCACTAGGTGTGCATCAATGTTTTAAGGCTCTTTTGTGGAAGATTCCATCATTTCACAACCCACTCTCTACCATTATTAGATCGCAATCTTCCTACATACTAGAAGGATACATGCATGCAAGGTAAGCACTCCCATCCCCATGAATTACCTTACTAATGGCCCATTCTAGTTACATTTTGAAATTAAGAGTTTGGGGGATAGAATCTTACCCTTTAGGAAGAAGACCTAGGTGCCTCTCTTGATAATCTTCAAGATTTAAGTGAGAATTGAAGAACAATTTGATGAAGATCACTTCTCCCTCTAGGACCCTCTCTCTCACTCTCAAAATATCATAAAATATGCTCAAAATAGTCCATGGGGTGTGTTTTAACGAAATAGGGTCGGGTTTAAAAATCCCAAAAATGAAGCTCTAGAACTAGGTCTGCAACCGCATAATCGATATGCGGCATATCGGTCGCATAATCGGTGACCAAAATAGCGAAAAACTTGTCAGTGTCTACGGTCATTATGCGGCCCACAGACCTGTTCTGCAGTCGCATAATGAACCGCAGAACAGTTATGCAGTCGCATAGTCGACTGCAAAATTTCATCCAAACTGGCCCAATTAACTGCCTCACTCTGCGGCCATTATGCGGTCCGTAGAGTGTTTCTGCGGTAGCATAATGAATCGCAGAAATGCATAACACTGCCAAACATTTTTCTTTACTTTCCGATGCATTATTCAACCCAACATTATTTATAATACACAACACATAAAACTAATTCGGCACCACGAAACATTATTAACATTATTTTTTTTCTTTTGCAAAATTTTATGGGGCCTTACATTCTCCCCCACTTAGGATCATTCGTCCTCGAATGAGGTAAAAAAATCTGTTATTAGCATCTTATGCAACTCAGTTTTCATACCACACACCAGCAGCCCCAAATTTGACTAACTCCCTAAATTTCCAAATATTTCGTCAGAGTTTCATTTGTAACTAGTCCTATACACCTATCAGAGAGCTCTAGAAACACATCTTACAAATATGTATAAAACCCAACGACATAGCATAACTCATAACCACACCAATCATGGCCCCATGTAAACAACATATAATCAAAAGGAGCATGTTTACATTAAGTGAACAAGTGATACTAAATTCTTAGGCGACAGGTTCGTAAAAGAAAGGATTACACAACTATTCAAGCAAGTGAGGATACTTCTTTTTCATCTCTTCCTCGGCCTCCCACGTGGCCTCTTCAAACTGCTGGTTTCGCCATAACACTTTTACTGAGGCAATTTCTTTATTCCTGAAATTTAGACTTGCCTATCAAGAATGGCAACTGGAATCTCTTCATATGACAATTCTTCATTCACCTCAATGGTCTCGACCGGAAAAATGAGTGACGGATCTCCCAATACGTTCTACAACATAGACACATGGAACACCGGGTGTACTAATGAAATCTTAGATGGTAGATCAACCTTGTATGCCACCTCACTGATCCTCTGAATGATTTTTTACGGCCCGACATACCTCAGACTCAATTTCCCCTTTTTCCCAAACTGCATAATACCCTCCATGGGGGAAACCTTCAAGAATACCCAATCATCTTCCTTGAACTCTAAGTCTCTGCGACAAACATTCGAATAGGAGTTTTGATGGCTATGAGCCGTTTTCAACCGCTCCTGTATGATCTTAACTTTTTCCATAGCTTGATGTACAAGGTAAGGCCCTATCAACTTTGCTTACCTAATCTCGAACCACCCAATGGGAGATCTACATCTCCTACCATATAATGCCTCAAATGGTGCCATCTGGATACTTGCATGAAAGCTGTTGTTATAAGCAAACTTTATGAATGGCAAATGATCATCCCAGCAACCCTTGAAATCAATAACACAAACACGCAACATGTCCTTGAGCGTATAAATAGTCCGCTCTGCTTGCCCGTATGTCTGTGGATGGAAAGTTGTACTAACATTCACCTGAGTACCCAAGCCTTGCTGAAATTTCCTCCAAACATTGGCCGTGATCTGAGCTCCTCGATCGGAAATGATAAAAACTGGAATGCCATGTAGCCTGACTATTTCCTTAATATACAACTGAGCATATTGTTCCGCTGTGTCGGTAGATTTAACTGGCAAAACGTGTGTTGATTTCGTGAGTCAGTCCACGATCACCCAAATTAAGTCAAACTTTCACGGAGTGCGAGGTAATCCTACCACAAAATCCATATTAATCATCCCCCGACTTCCATATTGTAATTTCTATGTTCTATGCCAACCCACCAGGCCGTTGATGTTCGGCCTTCACTTGTTGATAGTTTGGAAATCTTACCACAAAGTCTGCCACATTCCTTTTCATGCCATTCCACCAATAGACTTCGTTGAGGTTGTGATACATCTTCGTGAACCTGGATGCACAGAATACCTAGAAGCGTGAGCTTCGGTCATGATTCTTTCTCGGAGACCATCTACATTCGGAACACATAGTCGCCCTTAGTACCTCAGTGTACCATCATCCGTGCTAAGAGCAAAAGCCTTAGTCTTATGTTTTTGAATCCCCTCCTTCAATTGCACCAAAAAAGGATCGTTGTATTGCTTCTTTTTGACTTCTACAACAAAAGATGATTCAGCTTTATTTTGCACAATTACCCCTCCTTCATTAGAGTCCGTAAGATGAACTCCCAAACTAGATAATCGATGGACTTCCTTGGCCAATGCCTTTGATATACGTCCAAGTGTGCTAAACTACCCATAGATTTCTGGCTAAGTGCATCTGCCACAACATTGGCTTTCTCCGGGTGATATAGAATATCAATGTTGTAATCCTTGAGTAACTCAAGCCATCTCCTCTGCCTCAGATTCAGCTCTTTTTGTTTTAAAATATATTGAAGACTCTTGTGGTCCGTGAATACCTCCTCATAGACCCCATACAAATAGTAACGCCAAATTTTCAATGCAAAAACCCACGCCGCCAGTTCTAAGTCATGTGTTGGATAATTCTTTTCATGATTCTTGAGTTTCCTAGAATCATATGCTATAACTTTTCCATGTTGAATTAACACACACCCAAGCCCAATTCTTGAAGCATCACAATATACCACAAATTCATCTGTACCCTCTGGCAAGGTCAACACCGGCGTTGTAGTCAATCTCGATTTCAACTCCTGGAAGCTCCTTTCATAAGCATCGGACCATTGGAACTTAACTCCTTTCTTAGTAAATTTAGTCAACAGAGAGGCGAGAGTAGAGAACCCCTCCACAAACTTCCTGTAATACCCTGCTAAGCCCAAGAAACTGGGAATCTCGGTGGGCGTTGTTGGTCTAGGCCAATTCTTTACTGCTAAAATCTTTTGAGAATCAACCTTGATTCCTTCTCTAGAGACAACACGACCCAAGAATGTGACAGATTCGAGCCAAAATTCACACTTTGAAAATTTTGCATACAATTGGTGCTGATGAAGAGTCTGTAACACTGCCCTGAGATGATCAGCATGGTCCTCCCGACCTCGTGAATATACAAGAATATCGTCAATGAACACTATCATAAATGAGTCGAAGAAAGGCTTGAAGACCCGATTTATAAGATCCATGAAAGCTGTCGGGGCATTTGTTAGCCCAAAAGACATCACTAGAAATTCAAAATGCCCATACCGTGTTCTAAAAGCTGTTTTCTTTATATCCTTCTCCCTGATCTTCAATTGGTGATACCTGGATCGTAAATCAATTTTGGAGAAGTATTTAGCACCTTGTAACTGATCAAACAAATCATCTATTCTTGGTAGTGGGTATTTGTTTTTGATTATGACTTTGTTGAGCTGCCTGTAGTCAATGCATATCCTCAGTGATCCATCTTTCTTCCTCATGAAGAGAACTGGTGCGCCCCATGGCGACACACTCGGTCGGATGAAACCCTTCTCTAACAAATCCTTCAACTGTTCCTTTAGTTCCTTCAATTCTGTTGGTGCCGTTTTGTAGGGCGGAATAAATATAGGCTACGTGCCTGGCATCACATCACTCCAAAAATCAATCTCCCTGTCTGGCGGAAACCTAGGGAGATCATCAGGAAAGACCTCCGAAAATGCTTTCACAACTGGCATTGACTCGAGTATAGGTGCCTCAGCAATGGTGTCCGTAACTCGGACCAAATGGTAAATACACCGCTTGTTAATCATCTTTGTGGCCTTAAGGTAAGAAATAAACCTACCTTTTGGCATCACATTATCCCCCTTCCACTCAATAACCGGCTCATTAGGTAATTCAAACCTCACAGTTCTAGTTCGGCAGTCGAGCTTAGCAAAACATGAATAAAGCCAATCCATTCCCATAATTACATCAAAATCAACCATCCCCAATTCAATGAGATCGGCCACGTTGTCCCAACTGTGCACCATGACAACACAACCCCTATAAACTCGTGCGATCACAATAGACTCGCCAACCGGAGTAGATATAGATAAGGTCTCAGCAAGCTGTTCCGGTTCTATCCCAAATTCAATAGCAACAAAAGGGGTAACATAGGACAAGGTGGAACCTAGATCAATAAGAGCATATACATCATGAGTTTGGACAGTCAATATACATGTGACGACATCTGGAGAAGCCTCAGCACTCTGGCGATCACTTATAGCATAGAAATGGCTGGGTCCTCATGAACTCTGTGCACCACCCCTAGCTGCACCACGCCCTGCTGGTGCCGGAGTACCTTGAGCTTGAGGGGGTGCTGAAGATGTAGCAGTTGCAGAACTGGATGGCTGTGCTATGCCCCTGCCCGCACCATGGCGGAATGAATACCACTCCCTCTGAATATGACCCCTCAATCTGCACCCGTAACATATAGGTAAGTCTATGTAGCAAATCCCCGAGTGAATCCTCCCACACCTGGGGCATGGGGGCCTCCGCTGCTGCGGGAATCTCCCTCCTGATCGGCCCTGATGGTGGGGTCCCCTGCTATCCTGATTGGGCCTGAAGTGACTCCCCTGCTGCTGACTGTGCCCCACTGGCGGTGCACTGGTTGACGACTGAGCATGAAACTGGGTTGGCCCTGATGACCCTCCCTTGAAAGATGATCTTCCCCCACCAAATGACTCTCCAAAGTTGCCCGCGGAGCGGGCCTTACTGGTACCCTCTCGCTCCCTCTTGTTCTTCAAATGGCGGTCCTCTGTAGCTTGAGCAAATGATACCATTTTCCCATAGTTCATGTCTAAATTCAAGGTAGTTGTAGCGGCCTCATTGATAACCAAGGGGCTAAGGCCCTGCACAAACCGGCGCACTCTAGCCTCCATAGTAGGCAAAATATGAATAGCATATTTTGACAAGTGCGTGAACTCCATGTGATACTGCCACACACTCCTACTCCATTGCTTAAGATTCTCAAACTCTACGGCACGGGCTGCCCTAGTCTCGGCAGTCAAGAAATGGTCTATAAAGGCATCCGCAAACTCACTCCATCTTGCTGGAGCGCTCCCCTCCTCCCGAGAGTCCTCCCACAGCTCAAACCAAGAATATGCCACCCTTTTCAGGCGGAAGGCGGCCAACTCCACTCCCTCCGTTTCAGTAGCACGCATAACCCGGAGAGTCTTATGCATCTCATCAATGAAGTCATGTGGTTCCTCCTTGGGATTAACACTCATGAACTCCGGAGGATTCAACTGCAGAAATATGTTCACCTGAGAAGCCACTATCTGAGTCAGCATCTGAATAGCTCCCCTAAGATCCCCATCAGAAATACCAGAGCCGGAAGCTGGGGCTTGAGGTGGAATCGGAATGTCAGGTAGAGGAACCGTCGCACCCTCAGTAGGTGTAGGAACTAGTGTGGCTTGGGCCGGTGTAGTGGAATCTTGTAGTGTAGCAGTCGGGGATCATACAATCCTAAATCATTTCATTAGTCATTGCACTTTTAAGTCCAAAAATACACATTTCTTAAAGTTCAAGTGGAACAAGTGATCAAACACAACATTACCTGTTTAACATTCTCAACACCCATATATAACCCATATAGTGTCTATGGAGACTCTAAAGATACAAAAGAGAGTAAAGATAGAGTCGGCAACAAGACCCCGGCTATACCTCAAAACTGACCATAATATAAACAAAAGGTAAAATACATGACCCCGGAATGAAATGGGGCTCACCGAGTCCGCTGAGAAGAGGACGTAGCACTATCTGTGATCCGCACTATCTGCTATGTAACCACATGCATCCATTTAAAGATGCAGCACCCCCGGCAAAAGGGACGTTAGTACCGTCGAATAGCACTAGTATGTATAGCTAAACACCAACTCAATAGAATGAATAATAATACAAGAGGAACAGTCAAGAATTCAATAAGGGCTTCAAATAATAGTAAAACAACAAGTTAAGGATCATATACATTTTCAAGACAATTTCCATATTATTAGGTTGGGTGACCTTTAGTACCGATGTTCCACAATTCACAATACCTCTGTATTCTTACACGGTGTCCGATCTCGGCCCGATCGGCTAGACCGCCTCATCTGAGACATTACCGCAATTTTATTATAATTTCTGGCATAGTACCACCATGTGTGCGTCATGGCATCTGATCATGGCCCGATCGGCTAGGCCATCTCATTTGAGACATTAGCACAATTTCATTATAATTTCATCCACAACACCACCGTGTTCTTACATGGAGTCCGATCTCGGCCCAATCGGCTAGGCCATCTCATTTGAGACATTGTCACAATTTCATTTTAATTTCATCCACAATACCATCGTGTTTTTACACGAAGTCCGATCTCGGCCCGATCGGCTAGGCCATCTCATTTGAAACATTACCGTTTTCAGTCAATCATCTCACATCATACTTCTTTCATATACTTTCAATTCGTTGGCACTAGTGATTATGATTACAAAGTCTTTCTTGGCACTTGGTCGTATTTCATAGTTTCAGACCCATTTTTCCACATTAAATATCTTTATCATTATCAACAATAATAAGGCTTCCCATTCAAGACACTAAATTCACATATGAGCAATTTGGGAATCTTAGGCACATAGAGGCTTTTCATACAATTTGGCATAACAACATTTTATCATAATCTTGACATGAAGTCTTAACAGTTCTAACACATATTCCATATTTTTGAACACATCCTCAAATAACAAGATAACATGATGAAGCCTTTAGAATAAATATTGAACTAACATCCTTCAACACAGACACATTAAAAAGTGCCAATTCTATAATGATCAACAGCTTACTCCAATCAAATGAATACCATGGGGTTCGATTCTAAGGAGAAGAGGGTTTAGCCAACATACCTCAATTGAGCTTCTTAAAACTCTAAGATGTTCCGGAATATTAGCAACTTCAATCTATTTAAGCAATATAACAAAATTGAACCAAAATTAGGAATATTAACATGATTTTAACTTATTTGAGCATACTATCAAACACTAGGTGTGCATCAATGTTTTAAGGCTCTTTTGTGGAAGATTTCATCATTTTCCAACCCACTCTCTACCATTATTAGCTCACCATCTTCCCACATACTACAAGGATACATGCATGCAAGGTAAGCACTCCCATCCCCATGAATTACCTTACTAATGGCCCATTCTAGTTACATTTTGAAATTAAGAGTTTGGGTGATAGAATCTTACCTCTTAGGAAGAATACCTAGGTGCCTCTCTTGACAATCTTCAAGATTTAAGTGAGAATTGAAGAACAATTTGATGAAGATCACTTCTCCCTCTAGGACCCTCTCTCTCACTCTAAAAATATCAGAAAATGTGCTCAAAATGGTCCATGGGGTGTGTTTTAACAAAATAGGGCGGGGTTTAAAAACTCCAAAAATGAAGCTCTGGAACAAGGTCTGCGATTGCATAATACATATGCAAACCGCATATCGGTCGCATAATCGGTGACCAATACAACCAAAAACATGTATGTGTCTGCGGTCACTATACGACCTGCAGACCTATTCTGCGGTCGCATAATTAATCGTAGAACAGTTATGCGGTCGCATAGTCGACCGCAAAATTTCATTTAGATTGGCCCAATTAACTGCCTCACTCTGCGGCCATTATGCATTCCGCAGAGTGATTCTATAATACACAACACGTAAAACCAATTTGGCACCACGAAACATTATTAACATTATTTTTTTTCTTTTGCAAAATTTTATGGGGCCTTACACCTACGTGGTCAATATGTGATTTTGAGACGAGATCAGGCTTTCTATTGTTAGATATGGTATACTTTGATATTATCTTGGGTATGGATTGGTTATCTCCATACCATACTATATTAAATTTCCACACTAAGACAATGACATTGGCTATGCTGGGGTTGCCGAGGTTAGAATGAAGAGGTTCTCTTGGTCATGATACTAGCAGCGTTAACTCATTTTTGAAGGCTCAACAGATGGTTTAGAAATTACGTTTGGCGTATCTAGCTCTTGTCAGAGATGTTAGAGTTGATACTCCTACTATTGAGTCAGCTCCAGTTGTGAGAGAGTATCTAGATGTGTTTCCTATAGACCTACTGGGTATGCCACATGATAGGGATATTGATTTTGGTATTGATTTGGCACCAGACACTTAGCTTATCAGTATTTCACCATATCACATGACTCCAGCTAAGTTGAAGGAATTGAAGGAGCAGTTAAAAGAGTTGTTGGATAAAAGGGCGATGAGGCCTAGTGTGTCACCTGGGGTGCGCCAATGTTGTTTGCTAAGAAAAGGGATGGGTCTATGAGAATGAGTATTGACTACCGGCAGTTGAACGACGTTAGTATCAAGAAAAAGTATACATTGGCACACATTGATCAATTATTTGATCAACTTCACATTTCAATGGTATTTCTCAAAGATTGACTTCAGATCGAGGTACCACCAGTTGAAGATCAAAGTTTAAGAAATCCATAAGACGGTTTTCAAGGTTCATTAGGGGCATTATGAGTTTTTGGTAATGTCTTTTGGGTTAACTAATTTCCCAACAACCTTCATGCATTTGATGAACAATGTGTTTTACCCTTATTTGGATTCTTTTGTCATTATGTTCATTAATGATATCTTGGTATATTCCCGTAGTAGGAAGGAGCACGAGAAACATTAGAGGATTGTTCTTTAGACTTTAGGGAGAAGAAGTTATATGCTATGTTCTCCAATCGTGAGTTTTGGTTAGACGTAGTGGCATTCTTGTGCCACCTAGTATCTAGTGATAGAGCCAAGGTGAATCTGAAGAAGATTGAGGCAGTTCAGAATTAGCCTAGACCATTTACTACTATTGAGATTAGGAGTTTCCTAGGTTTGGCTGCTTACTATCGTCACTTCACCATTGACCGAATTGACTCAGAAGGGCGCTCCATTCAGATGTTCTGGCGAGTGTGAGGAGAGCTTTTAGAAGCTGTACACTACTTTGATTACAGCTCCAGTTTTAGTATTATCCTCAGGATCAGGGTCGTATACAGTCTATTGTAAGGCTTCACGCATTGTTCTTACGTGTGTGCTGATGCAGGATGGTAGGGTGATTGCTTATGTATCGTGCCAGTTGAAGCCCCATGAGAAACACTATCCGGTATATGATTTAGAATTTACTGCTATTGTGCACACACTCAAGATTTGGAGGCATTACTTATACAGCATTCCTGTGAGTTGTATATAGACCATTGGAGTCTTAAGCATCTATTCAAGCAAAAAGATCTGAACTCGAGGAAGTGGAGATGGTTGGAGTTTTTGAAGGATTGTGATATAACTATCTTGTATCACCTAGTAAAGGCGAATGTGGTATCGGATACCCTGAGTAAAAAGGTAGAGAGTATGGGGAGTTACGAAGTACCTTTGGCTATGGATGTTCAGACCTTGGCCAAGTTCTCGCTTGTGTTGTTGCGCAGTTATCATTGGTTGAGCGCATCAAGGCTCATTAGTATGATTATCCTCATTTTCTTGTCCTTACGGACACGATGTTGTGAGAAAGTGCTAAGGAGGTGACTATCGGTGATGAAGGTGCATTGCGACTGTAGGGTCGGATTTGCTTTCCTAATATGGATATGTTGAGGAGTTGATTCTTGAGGAGGCTCATAGTTTGTGGTATTATATTCATCCAGGTGCTACGAAGATGTATCGTGCATTGAAGTAGCATTATTGGTGGTCAAGGATGATGAAGGACATTGTTGGATATCTTGCACGGTGTTTGAATTGCCAGATGTCAAGTATGTGCATCAGAGACAAGGTGGTTTGCTTCAGAAGATTGAGATATCGGAGTGGAAGCATGAGCACATTACTATGTACTTTGTGGTAGGATTGCCACGAACATTAGGAGATTAGACCTTTTTTGGGTCATTATGGATACACTAACCAAGTCTGTGCATTTCATTCCGGTCATGACTTCCTACACTTCAGAGCAGTTGGATAAGATCTACATCAAAGAAATTGTCCGCTTGCATGGATTGCATGTGTCTATCATCTCGAATCAAGGTATTCTGTTTACTTTACACTTTTAGAGCGCTCTTCTCCATGAGTTGGGAAATGTAAGACCCGTAAAATTTAACCTAAAACCAGAGGTTCCGTGGTGGCGAAGTAGGATAATATGTTTGGTGATGGTAAAATTTCAGCTAAAACTCGAGTTTCTGTATGAACTTTTTGGGTTGAACAATGCGTTAGGGAGTTTAAGAAAAATGTTGGCAAAAAAAGACATTTCTGCGGCCCACTATGCAGCCACAGAATGGCCGCAAAGTGAAGCAGGAACTTGAGCAAAATTTATGGTCCATTATGCGGCCGCAGAATTGTTTTGTGGGCCGCAGATTGCATCACAGGATCGACATGAGGAATTCTGGAAGGAGATTCTACGGTCCGCTTTGCGACCGCAAAAACGATATGTGGACCACATACCCAGGCAGAGCTACCCAGTTTTGGTGGGACATTATGCGGCCCATTTTGCGGATCACAACAGCACTATGCGGTTGCATATGCGACTGCGGATTGGGTTCCGAAGATTCATTTTTTTGGTTTTTATAACCCGACCCTATTCGTTTATATGGACGCTATAGACCATGTCATAAGTAAAAACCTGGTATTTTGAGAGTGAGAGAGAGCTTTGGAGTGGGAGAGGGTTCCTCAACAATTTGTTCTTCAATTCTTGCTCAAATCTTGGAAGATTAACAAGGGAAACACACTAGCTCTTGATCCTAGATGTAAAATTCTACACCCTAACTCTCATTTTCGAAATTCAATTAAATATAGGTAATTAGTAAGGAAATTTTTGGTGTGGAAGTTGTTCATTTTTCATGCATGTGTTATCAAGGGGTGTAGGAAGATTTTTGAGCTAAAAATGGTTGATAATGGGTTGTGGGATGATCGAATCCACCATAGGATGACCTTGAAACCTTAATGCACACCTAGTGTTTGATAAAATGCTCAAATGAGCTGGAACCATGATCATCCTCCTAATTTATTTTGTTCAATTTGCTATATTTCTGAAATTGGTCGAAGTTGCTAAGATTTCTGGAACATTTTTGAGTTTAAGGAAGCTCAAGTGAGGTATGAAGGCTAAACTCATCTTCTAGTATCGGAATTCCAGAACCGTTGTAAAATTCTATCATGTGTAGTCGAACTTGAAACGCTATTGATATGGGATGTTCAAGTTAGTAAATTGATTCGCAAATTGCATAACGTGTCCGAACTCTCATGTGTTAAAGATTTTCTATTGTGACTTAATTATGTTATACCCTTTGTGGGATGAAGGTATGGTAAGAAATCAATGTGATTAAGCATTTATTTCTTATATGATGAAACCTTATGAACTTACACTGCTAAGGCCAAAGGTGCCAAATAGTTGATTTGAAAGGGAACACTTTTGTACAAACTATTATAGTGTTGGGACCCTATATTGTGGTATTGTGAATACATCTCCACCTGCGTATATTGGGGTGGGGTGGTAGGGCCTTCTTGTGTAGTGTTGTGGTATTATGAGTACACCTCCACCCGCATATATTGGGGTGAGGCGGCGGGGCTGCTTTGTGTAGTGTTGTGGTATTCTGAGTACACCTCCACCCGTATACATTGGGCTGAGGTGGCAGGGCTGCTTTGTGCAGAGTTCCTGGTATTGTGATTGCACCTCCACCTGCATACATTGGGGTGAGGCGGCGTGGCCGCTCTGTGTAAAGAAAGTTGTAGAGGATCCCCGACTTGAAATTTATAAATGTTATTGAAAGCTCTTAATAAATTCATTTTGGCTTTAACATCTAGTTAAGCCTTTTTATTGTTACCATAATTCATGTGGAATATCCAAGTCCTTGAATAGGTGTTTGGTTTTCAGACTAATACTATTCGACATGTACTGACATCCCTTTTGTCGTGGGCGCTGCATCTCTAATAAATGCAGGTGGTTCTACAGCGGAAGACATTGACCAGTGATAGCAGTACACTCTTCTCTCAGCTGACTTGGTCAGCCCCACTTCTTTTCGGTGTTGAGCATCTTTTGTTCCGTGCGTATTATGTTTTGAGGTATTGCCAGACCCTTGTTACCGGCACCATCATTGTACTCTTTTATATCTATTAGAGGCTTTGTAGACATAGTGTGGAATGTGTATTAGTGTGGTAAAGTTAAACTAATAATGTGGTAATCGTATCTCATGCTTCCACTGTAAAACGATGGTTGTGAAATGTATTGTTTTGGAGACATATTAATGAAGTATATAAAGGAGATGGAACTAGTGTTGTTCATGAACCCTTGCGGAATTAATCAATAAAGTTTATATTCTTTTTATTTGGCTTGCTCGGCCGGGTTATCTCGGTTGAGCGCCAGTCGCGCTCCCTAAAGTCAAGGCATGACGAACTTGGTATCAAAGCATAAGGTTTTAAAGTATCCTAGGATGTCTCAGAGCCGTGTCTAGTAGAGTCCTTCTTATCGTTGTGTTGTCGACCACATCTATAATTAGGAGGCTACTTGGGAACTTAGGAATAATACCCTTCTTTGATGTTATCGATTGTGCGATAAAGCTGAATGTAAGATTGTTCCTTCTTTACCTCGTGCTTTACTGTAACTTTCAGTACATGGCGCCTAAGAAAAAGGCAAGAACTAGCCAATGAGCCACTGTCACCCTAGAAGTGGCAGTTGATTCGATATTTGATGATGCGGGTGAGCACCCGATCTCTTGTTATTGAAGTTATTATTGGTATGTATTAATTTTCTCCATATCATGTTTTCTTGGATTGTCGTGCCAAGAATGTGACATTAGTTTTGCCAGGTTTGCTTGGGCTAGAGTGGAGAGGGACCCTTGGTCATTTTATGAGTCGAGTGATTAAATTATGAAGGCACAACATATGGTTGAGAAAGGGTGTTTAGCATATTTGTCTTACATTCAGGACTGTAGTGCAAATTTTTCTTCAATGGACTCAGTATCGGTTGTGAGAAATTTTCGGAGGTTTGTTTGGTGGGGTTATCGGTCATGCCAACTGGTAGGCATATTGATTTCTGCATTGACTTGGTTCTGGACACTTAGCCCATTTCTATTCCTCCATATCGCAAGCCTCCGATGGAGTTGAAAGAGTTAAGAAGTAGTTGTAGGATTTACTTGATAAGGGATTTACTAGACCATGTGTTTCTCCTTGGGGCGCGCAAGTGAAGTTACTATCAAGAACAAGTATACATTCTCTCGTATTGATAATTTGTTTGATTAGCTTTAAGGTGCCAAGGTACTCTCCAAGATTGATTTGAGATCGGGGTATCATTAGGTGAAGATTAGGGCTTCGGATTTTCCTAAGTCATCATTTAGGACCCATTATTCTCATTATGTATTCTTGGTTATGTCATTTGGGATGAGTAATGCTCCATATATTTTTATGGATTTGATTAATCGGGTGTTAAAGCTGTTTCTATATTCCTTTGTAATTGGTTCATTGATGATATTTTTGGGTTACTCTCATAGTAGGTATGAGAATGAGAAACACTTGAGAGTAGTACTTGTGACTTTGAAGGATTGTCAGCTTTATGCCATGTTTTCAAAGTGTGAGTTCTCATTGGATTCAGTTGCATTCTTGGGTCATGTGGTGTCTAGTGATGGTATAAAGGTTGATCCTAAGAAGATTGAGGTGGTTCAGAGTTTTCCTATACCTACTTCAGCTATGGAGATTCAGAGTTTCTTAGGTTTGGCATGCTACCATCATCGCTTTGTTGAGGGATTTTCACCTATTGCAGCTCCCTTGACTAATTTGAGTTACAAAGGTGTTTCTTTTAGATTGTGTGGTGAATGTGAGAAGAACTTTCAGAAGATCAATACTACTTTGACCACTACTTCAGTGTTGGTATTGCCCATAAATTTACGGCCTTATACCATGAATTGTGATGCTTCACGCATTGGCCTAGGTATGGTGTTGATGCAAGATGGCAGTGTGATTGGTTACGTGTTCGGTCATTGAAGACTCATGAAAATAGTTATCCAGTTCATGATTTAGTGTTTGCAGCTATTGCACATGCGCTTAAGATTTGGAGGCACTACTTGTACAGTGTGCCATCTGAGGTTTATACTGATCACTGCAGTCATTAGCACTTGTTCAAGTAAAAGGATTTGAATTTGAGGGAGCGGAGTGACTAGAGTTGTTGAAATATTATGATATCACTATTTTATATCATCCGGGTAAGGAAAATATGGTAGCTAATGCCTTGAGTAGAAAGGCGGAGACATTGTGTAGTTTGGCATTTATTCCTGCTGAGGAGAGGCCATTAGTTATGGTTGTTCAGGCCTTGGCCAATAGATTTGTGAGATTGGATATCTCAAAGCTGAGTAGAGTTCTCGCTTGTGTTATAGAGCAATCGTCTTTGTTGGAGCGCATCAAATATCTCCAGTTTGGTGATCCACATTTGTTGGTGCTTGAGGACTTGGTTCAGCGAGGTGGCGCCAGGAAGATGTTCATTGGAGATTATCGTATTATCCAACTACAAGGCAGGATTTGTGTTCCTAATGCTAATGGTTTGAGGGATTTGATTCTTGAGCTCATAGCTCGAGGTATTCTAATCATCTATGAGATACAAAGATTTATGGTGATGTGAAGCAGCAATACTGGTGGTGGAAGATGAAGAAGGACATTGTTGGACAATAGATGAAGTACGAATATCTGAAACAGGGTGGTTTAACTCAGAGATTGGTTATACCAAAGTGGAAATGGAAGAGCATTACTATGGACTTTATGGTAGGATACCATAAACTTTGAAGAAGTTTGATGCTATTTGGGTCTTTGTTGATAGGTTGACCAAGTCTGGGCATTTCATTCCGGTGATGACTTCTAACACATCAGAGAAATTTGCTTAGATCTATATTCTAGAGATTGTTTGTTTCTAAACATGCCCATTTCACTCATTTTGGACCGTGGTACTCAGTTAACATTGCACTTTTGGAGAGCTGTGCAGTGGGAGTTAGGCACATAAGTGGAGCTTAGGACTACATTTCACCCCAGAAAGATGGTCAGTCTGAGGAGACTATTAAGATCGTTGAGGATATGTTGAGAGCATGTGTTATTGATTGTGGAGGCCATTGGGATCAGTTTCTACTAGTAGTAGAGTTTTCTTACAAGAATAGCTATCAATCCAGCATTTAGATTTGATGCTTTATTTGGTAAGCAATGTCGTTCTCTTGTTGTTTGGTTTGTGCTTGGTGAGAGTAGTATGTCGGGTACAGTTTTGGTATGTGATGCTTTGGAGAATGTGAAGTTGATTCAGGATCGCCTTCAAACAATGCTGAGTAGGTAGAAAAGTTATACGAACAAGAAGGTCTGTGATGTGTTTTTTATGGAGGGCGAGAAGGTACTTTTGAAAGTTTCACCTATGAAGGGTGTAATGAGATTTTGGAATAAGAACAAGTTGAGCTCGAGGTTCGTTGGCCCATTTAATGTGTTAGAGAGAGCTGGGGAAGTGGCTTATAGGCTTGCTTTGCCTCCTAGTCTTTTGGGAGTTCATCTAGTATTTCATATTTTTGTGCTACGGAATATCATGAAGACAAGTGGAATGTTTTGGACTTCAGCACAATGCAACTTGAAGAGAATTTCACATATATAGAAAATCCGATACTATTATAGATCGGCAGGTTCGAAAGTTTAGATCTAAGGAAATTCCTTCATGAAAGTGCTTTAGAAAGGGCAGCCAACCAAGGAGTAGATAGGTGCATCTCTTTGCCAGCTTCGGTACATTTCTACGTCCGTTCGAGTACGAACGTTTCTTTTAGAGGGGGAGAATGTAACAACCCGATAGTCTGTTTTGGGTTCTAGCTTTCTGTTTCATGATTTGAGATATTGAATAGCTTCATTTGATGTTTTGTGACTTGCGTGCATGGTTTTATTTTAATTTCTGGAAAGTTTAGATGTGTTTTGGAATAGAAATTTAATTCTAGAGTTTCATGTTGTTTGAGTTGACCATGGTCGACATTCTTGGTAAACAACCTTGGATCAGTATATGATTTTGGACTTGGACATATGTTTGGTTTGGGTCCCGGGTGATCGAGGCCGTTTCAGCGCTTATAGTTACCATGGTATAAAAATTATCAACCATGGTATCAAAATCATTAGAAGTAAAAACACAAGAATGGTACACCTGATCAACTACTATAGGTTTCCAACCAGTGTAGACACAAAAACAAAAATATCAAGAAAATCATGAGGCATACTCAAGTGCAGTGCAAAATATGAAGACATATGCGAATAAGTAGAACCCGAATCAAACAAAATCGAAAAATCTCTATGACCGACAAAAAGAATACATTTGATAACTACAACGGACAACTTCGCCTCACGCCTACCTGGAAATGCATAAAAATGTGGATAAGCCCCACTAGCCTACCCTCCTCCTCTAGGATAACCTTTGCTTGGATGAACTCCAACTCTAGCTTATTAAACCCCACCCTAGCTGGTGGGGCAAGTGGTCCCGGGATCATATTATGAGTACCCTATTGTTGCACGCCACTCTAAAACATGGGACAATGCCTCACGACGTGCCTCAAATCCCTCACTCAAAGCAACCCCTCTACTGACGTGGCTGCTAAACCTGAAGTTGTCCTTGACAACCCAAATGACCACTATAGAAACTCAGTATTAGGGATGAATTGATAGGACCCTAAGCTAGAGATGCACGGTATGATGACTGCCCAAGGAAAGAAACATAAGCACCATAGCTGACTGAAGTACCATGAGAAACATGAAGTGTTGGCTGAACTAGCATGATAGCATGAACTCTACCAAACTAACACTTGCCTCCAAATGAGGCACCATTGAACTACCAGCATGACGAGGCCCACTGTCGCTCAACGCCTCTCTTCACTAGCCGTGAATGCATTCAATCCTCCTAGTAATCTCCACTACCTGAGTAAATAAAATATTAGTCTTAGCCTCTCTAGCTATCTAAAGTCTGATACCATAGGTAAGCCCCTCGATGAACCTCCGCAACTTCTCCCTCTCAGTAGTGATTAGGATATTTGCATGATGAGACAAATCAATTAACCTTATCTCATACAGGGTGACTATCATGCCGCCCTACTATATATGATCGAACAAGCATAGCGTATCCCTCTGAGTTACTGAAATAAATGTCTCCAAAAGAAGCTATTAAAACTTAGCTCAAGTAATAAGAGGTGACCTTGCTGATCTACTTTGTAGCCGAACCCTGCATCTGAAAAATAGTGAAGTCCACTCTATTAGACTCAACCAGTCCAAATCTCGCAAGATCTCATTGCACCAGTCCAAGAACTCCCCAGCATCCTTTGAAGGTACACTGAAATTAGGACGGTACAACTTTTGAAACATAAGCATCCTCCTCAGCTCATTAGCAGAAATAGCGGGCCTAGCTGGTAATACCACTAGGGTCTGTTGTCCTTAGACCATTTGCTCTGAAGTGTGTGTGGTGGGGATCTGTGCTCCTCCCTGTCCTGAGAAGTGACCGGCTCTATAGATGAGTACACCTACCTGGACCATGCTCTCCTCAAAACCAATTCTATGAACCAGGGCATTTTAAAGCGCTTGGGGTATCAAAAACCCCATCTGGAACCTGAGCTAGCCTTACCAGCTCATCCTAGACTAGGATCAGCTCATTATCGGGAGCTATTTGTGGCTCAAGTGATGTCGCTCTGGGATTTAACTCTTCCTCTATCCCGACCACTACCCCTAGTAATGGCTACAACCTCAGGCTTATGTTCTGGATCCGCTATGGTCAAAGTACATGCCATCACTATTTGTAAGAGAATAATGCAATGTTTTAAACTTTGGGATAGAACAAAGTTGAACACTAGAGAAACAAAGAAGTGAAGTTTTGTAATTGTCCTGTAACCTCACGAAGATAAGTATAAACGTCTCCATACTGATCCGTAAGACTCTACTCGACATGCTCATGACTCGTGAGACCTATGTGACCTAGGGCTATGATACCAACTTGTCACGACCAAAACTCTCAACTACGGAA
This sequence comes from Nicotiana tabacum, assembly GCF_000715075.1. Lineage (NCBI taxonomy): Eukaryota > Viridiplantae > Streptophyta > Magnoliopsida > Solanales > Solanaceae > Nicotiana > Nicotiana tabacum. Next base: position 65,883,375 of record NC_134092.1, read on the forward strand.
TTTTGATGGCGTCTAATTCCATGCTACTGCAATCTAACACATAACGGTTAATAAAGAAGCAAAACTAAATATTTAACAGCACAATATCAAAAGTAAAGAGTGGAAGCTCTAAAATTACATAAGAAGTCTAAAAAATACAACTGCCTAAATAACTCCCCAAGACAGGTGTTACTGAGTGCATGAGCTCTGTCGAATACTAAATACAAACTCTTAAAGGAATACAATACTGCCTAATATAAATAAATCGTAAAAGAGCTAATGAATGTTTCTCCAGATCCTGCGAAAGAATATGCAACACTACCTCGAGTCTTCTCAAATGTCCAAGCTAAGCACGTCTTGGGACTGTGTTAGGGCAAGTGTCTGGATCTGCATAAGAAGTGTAGAAGAGTATTATGAGAACAACCGACTCCATGTGCTTAGTAAGAGTCGAGCCTAACCCCGCTAAGGTAGTGACGAGGCTAATACAAGACACCTACATTACAAACATGTGTAGGTAATAAGCAAGACATATAAAATGATAGATAACGATAATAATTATGAGAAACAGTAAGATGATTAGCTAAAATAAATGACGATCATGTTTCTCAAATAGCAACCATTCTCGACAACTAAAATAAAAGGGAAAAAATGATATCCGTGAAAACAACATACTCAAATCTTTAAATTAGCATAATAAAAGAAATGAATAGAAGCATATCAATAGCACAGCAACACCCTTCATACAATTACGTCTCATCCTCACTAGCACAGAAATACCCTATATATATATATATATATATATATATATATATATATATCTTTATCTTCCTCGCCAACCGTGGAAACACCCTTCGGGCAATAATAATAAGGTAAAGAATCACGGAAACACCCTTCATGCATAAATCACTCTTCCTCACAAGCACAGAATCACCCTTTGTGCAATCCACTCTTCCTCTTCAAGCATATATAAAACAGTGTCAAGTAAGGTAGGAAGTATATATGATATCAAGAAGAGTGATTAAGCATAATACACCACGTGAAAGATAATCATAAACACATATATAAAGTATCAGAGACATAATGCTCAAGTAATTCAATACAAGATTTAGAAACTATCAGAGTATCAAAAAGGTTCAATCTTAACCTTATATAAAAAAGTCAACAAAAAGTCAACCCAGGCCCACATGGTCGAAATCTAAATCTCCATAACTCATTCTTTTCTGAATCCAAGTATGTGATTAGTTTCGAGATCCGGCCTTAAGTTACTACCCAAAACCTTATTTTCTACTATTTTAAATCTTAGATTTAAGGGTTAGAATCTATGAAAAAACATGGAAGTAAGTCAAAATTAAGTTAAAATTGATAACCTTAGAAGTTATGATGAATCACTCTTAAAAAGTTGCCTTCACTCGAAGCCTAGATCTCAATAATGAAAGATAATGAGCTAATCTTGAAGTCCCTTACCCTTACCAACCCTCAGATGACGCAGGTGTGAAAGGAGTACCATAGGTGTAACCCCATCCATACGCAATTGCGGTCTTGCATGGCTATAAATGTTGCAAATGCGACACTCGCCTCGTAGATGCAGACCTAACAAGTGCGACACCTATAAACTCTAGTATACCGTGCATCTACACTTTGACACTCGCATGTGAGATGCTTGATTGACCTCCCCCAATATCGTATATGCTATGCAACCCATGCAGGGGCAACTTCGCACCTGACTATCGCAGGTGCTATATATGCATTATCAGCAATAACAAAACTCATAAAAAATGATCGAAACTAATCTGAAACACACCAAACCTCCCCGCCCTCCTCCGACCCTAGTTCAAACATCCTATCAATTATATAAACCTCACACAAACTCGGTTGAAAGCTTCAAACATTAAAAATAACATCAAAATCAAGAATTAGCTATCAAACCAAAAATTCGAAGTTAATAAGTTAAAAATTTTCATCTTTGAACTATAAGCGTCGAACGGCCTTGGGTCACCAAGACACAAACCAAACATACGTTAAAGTCCAAAATCAGCATACGAACTTATTAGAATTGTCAAAACACTGATCCAAGGTTATTTACCAAGAATTTTGACCATGCTCAACTCCAACAACATGAAAACTCTAGAATTAGAATTTCTCTTCTAAAACACATCTAAAATTTCTGGAAATTGAAATAAACTATGCACACACGTTATAAATCATTAAATGATGCTACTCAATGTCTCAAATCATTAAACAAAAATCTATAACTCAAAATGACCTATCATGTTGTTACATGGTATTAGACTTTAGATGGCTAGAGGCCCCGAGATTGAGACGTCATTCTCTCGGCCAGTGGAGATCGCTAGGAGGATCAAGAGCATTCGTTGATAGGGGAGAGGTGATGAGTGATAAGAGGACTTGTCATTATGCTGATTTCAGTGGTGCATCATTTGGAGGCAGGGGTCATTTAGGTAGAGGCCAAGCTACTAGGCCATTCCAGTCAGCACTTTCAGGTTTTTGGTGCTACTCTGTACGATAATTAAACTTATGGTCCTCGTTCTGAGCAGTCATCATTCAGTACGTCCCTAGTTCCCATCAATGTAGCATCGATACGGAGTTTCTATAGTGGTGATTCGGGTCATCAAGGACAGTTCCTAGCTCAGCAGCGAGTCTAGTTGAAGGGTTTCTTCGACTGCAGAGATACATGGCATGTGCATTGCGTGAGAATTTGGGGTGGTACATCCTAGGAGGGTAATCAGGCCATTATTTCATCACCAGTTGCAACACCACCCACCTACCCAGCTAGCGGTATGGGTTATCCAGCTAGGGGTGGAGGTTAGCAAGTTAGGGGTCATTCTAGAGGAGGGGGACTGACCAGTAGAGGTCAAGCTTGTTGTTATGCATTTCTTGGTAGGTCTAAGGTAGAGCCTTTTGGTGCAATCATCACAGGTATTATCACCGTCTATCATATAAATGCTTAGGTGTTATCTGATCTGGGTACTTATTGCTCATATATGTTTTCGTATTTTGCATCACACTTGGGGTGTGCCTTGTGATTCTCTTGATATTACGGTTTCTATGTCTACACCGCTTGGGAATTCTATAGTAGTTGATCGGGTGTACCGGTCTTGTCTTCTTACTATTAATGGTTTTGATACTATAGTTGATCTCTTCTTGTTTGATATGGTTGATTTTGAGGTCATTCTTGGTATAGATTGGTGGCCCCCTGTATCACGCTATCTTGGATAGTCACGCCAAGACTGTGACTTTAGCTATGCTAGGATTTCCTAGACTAGAGTGGATATGGACCCTTAATAATCCTACGAGTAGGGCGGTTTCATTTTTGAAAGCTCAATGCATGGTTGAGAAGGGGGTTTTAGCATATCTTGCTTACATTCAAGATTCTAGTACAAAGGTTCTTTCTATAGATTCAGTACCTGTTGGGAGAAAGTTTCTGGAGGTATTTTCGATGGATTTACCGGGCACACCACCAGATAGGGACATTGCTTTTAGCATTGACTTTGTTCCTAGCGCTCATCCAATTTCTATTCCTCCATACTGCACGGCTCTGGATGAGTTGAAAGAGTTGAAGGAGCAGCTGCAAGATCTACTTGATAAGAGATTTATTAGATCGAGTGTTTCTCCTTGGGGTGCATACGTGCTCGTCACCTCGCATATGTATCCCTCCCAGCATATATCAAACACTATAGCCTATGGCGTAATACATTAAAGCCAAGCATAGGCAATATACTAACCTCAAATGCATGAGAATCAATACTCCAAAAATCACTTGCCTCCTAAATCGACCTTTGAACGGGTCAAATCTAGCAAAAAATAACTCATTAATGTCAAATAAGGTTATGGGAACCAATTCCTAACAACAAAGCTTTGATCTTTGTTTAGTGCCAAAAAAGTCAACTCCAGGCCCACATGGTCAAAACCCAAGTCAAAGGTTAGATAATGATTACCCATAACCCCCACAAGTCCAAATATGTGACTAGATTCCAAAACCATATCAAAATCATAGATCAAATCCTCAATTTTTATTTTCTTAAGTTGTAGGAACCACCCCCCCCCCAACCCCCAAATTTCCCTCAAAATTCAATGTTTTTGGGTGTCAATAATCTATATAGATTCTTGTAAATAATACTGAAAATATGTGAAAATGACTTGCCCTAAAGCCTTGTGTGAAAATCTCCAAGACAAAATTGCCTATCCTAAGTCTAGAGTTCAAAATATGAGATAATGAGCCAAAATCCCATAATGGCTCTCTAAACCTTGTTGTAGGTGTCGCATTTGCAAACCATCACAAATGCGACAAAAGGAGGCCCCTGAGTAGCAAATGTTGCAAATGCGACCAAGAACCTCACAAAAGCAACCAATCATTGCAAATGTGAAGCACCATTGATAATGTGATGTCTGGAGCACCAACAACATTCCCAACTTCCAAAATCAGTCTGAAACTATTATGAAACTAACCCGAGGCCCTCGAGCCCCACTCCAAACATCCACCCAATTTTATAAACCCCATAAGAACTCGCTTGTAAGATCAAATTGTCAAAATAATATCCATAAAAAAGAATCAAGCATTAAACCTCATGTTGCATGCCAACAAGTTCAATAACTTTAATAATTCACAACCAAGCGTCTAATTCATACCTAACCAACTCATAATTCAACCAAACATCGCACATAAATTCCAAATGACAAAATGAACCTATTCCATATTTCGCAACAAAAGTCCGAACCCACTGCAAGCAAAGTCAACTCCCGGCTAAACTTGTGAACTTTCTAACCCTTCAAATTGCCAACTTTCGGCAAATAGATCTGAAACACCATGGGAACCTCCAGGTCTTAATCAAAACATACGCCTAAGTCCAAAATTACCATACGAACTAATTGGAACCATCAAATCACCAATCTGAGGCCGTTTTTACAAAAGCCAAATCTTGGTCAACTCTAACAAATAAAGCTTCCAACAATGGAACTAAGTGTTCCAGTTCACTCCAAAACTTTCCCGGAACCAAACCATCCTCTCAAGTCATAAAATAGCAATCAAGCATATGCGAAGCATCAAATAGGGAAACGGGGCTCAAATACATAATACGATTGGCCGAGTCATTACCTTTTCCCCCTCTTAAATAAATATTCATCCTCGAACGAGTTTAGAATCATACCTGGGATATCAAAAAGGTGAGTATATCTACTCTGCATATCATGATCGGTCTCCCAAGTAGCCTCAATGGTTGGTTGACCTCTCCACTGAACCTTCACTGATGCAATATCTTTAGACCTAAACTTCCAGACCTACCTATCCAAAATGGCCACTAGCTCTTATTTATAAGGCAGATTCTCGTCCAACTACGCTAAACTAAAATCCAACACATGTTACTGATGAAAGAAAAGTTGCGAGAGAGCAGAGCGTACTGCCCTGCCATAGTCACGAGTCTATTTATAGTCGCGACTGTTATCTCCTCGCGGAGTATAGCTCACATCCAAACATCTGATTGGGGAACGGGGCAGTATTCGTCTTTTAAGACAGGAGCTCCTAGGCAAACTACACAAACTCCTATTCCATCTATCATATCAGTCGAGTCGATCCGATTCGTTCTTATCTATAGATAACGTATGAAGAGTTGTCACAAAAGAGAAGGAATGGGTGAGGAATTGACACTTTTTTGAAAGGAAGCTTTAGCATCAGAGAAAGCGGCTTGAATGTGTTAAGCACGGGGTAGAATGCGTTAAGCATAAAATACCCGATTCGACGTTTCCAGAAAGAAGGAGCAGCATGGGCAAAGCACTCTGCTGCGGCGAGCAGCCATCCGCGCTTCTTCTGACTATTGAAAGGATGTCTTATTGAGAGTGATTACGGAAGAACCTTTTCATAGAGGAGAGCGATAGGCCGGTTTGAAGAGCAAGCTTGAAAATAGGTGGATATGCCAAAGATGTCCTGGCTCTGAACACCAAAGGCTCAGAATGAGACGAGTCAGGGATCCAGAATGACTTCATTGACTGATCACTAATAATATAAGGTAAGCTTTGAAAACTAACACGCTCCTCTTCCCCTCACTCTCCTTTACCTAATATGAACCTTGAGGGCCATTGAGTAGTGAGACTTTCTTTTCCAGAGTAGTCATGTCCTTTCCTCACTGAGGACCATGGGCCAATAACTTCAGATACAAAGCATGATTTTTCCAAGACGTGTAAGGCATGGAAACATGAAACATAGGGTGAACTCCCGACAAGCTGGGTGGCAAAGCAAGTCTATAGGCCACCATACCCACTCTCTCTATAACCTCAAATGGACCAATAGACTGAGGGCTCAACTTGCCTTTCTTCCCAAGTCTCATCACGCCTTTCATAGGTGATGCTCGAAAACAAACCTTCTCAGCTATGAAAGCCACATCATGAACCTTCCTATCAACATTACTCTTTTGCCTGGATTGCATTGTACGAAGTCGCTCTTGAATAAATTTTACCATTTCCAAAGCATCACGAAACAAATCTGTGCCCAACAATCTAGCCTCACCAGGATTAAACCAACCAACCAAAGAATGACACTGCCTCCCATATAAGGCCTCATATGGATCTATTTTGACGCTAGACTGGTAGTTGTTGTTATATGAAAACTCATCTAATGGAATAAACCGATCCTACTAGTAATTGATAACATATGACCTCAACATATCCTACAAAATCTTAATGGTCCACTCAGACTGTCCATCCCTCTAAGGGTAAAATGTGGTACTCAACTCAACCTGCGTTCCTATCACTCCCCGACTTCAAAGAGCAAGACCGACACTCAACCGAGATAACCCGACCGAGCAAGCCTACTGGATTTCTTTCTACCCAACTCATCCATAAATAAAGAGAACATAAAATACATTGATTAATACCGTGAGGGTTCTTGAACAACACTAATTCCATCTTCTATCGATACATCATTTATAAGTTTCCAAAATAATACATTTCACAACCATAGTTTTACAGTGGAAGCATGAGATACGATTACGACATTATTAGTTTAACTTTCCCATATTATGTTTATGGAGCATCTAATAGATATAAAAGAATACAATGATGGTGCCGGCCACAAGGCTCCGGCAATACCTCAAAACATAATACACACAGAATAAAAGATGCACAACCCCGGAAAGAAATGGGGCTCACCAAGTCAGCTGAGAGAAGAGTGTACCGCTATCACTGGTTAATGCCTTCCGATGTGGAACCACCTCCATCTATTAGAGATGCAGTGCCCTCGATAAAAGGGACGTTCGTACATGTCGAATAGTACTAGTCTGAAAACCAAACATCTATTCAAGGACATGGATATACCACATGAATTATGGTAACAATAAAAAGGCTTAACAAGCCGTTAAAGCCACAACAAATTTATTAAGAGCTTTCAATAACATTTATAAATTTCAAGTGGGGGATCCTCTACAACTTCCTTTACACAGAGTGGCCCTGCAACCTTACCCCAGTGTATGCGGGTGGAGGTGTAATCACTATACTAGGAACTTTACACAAAGCGGCCCCGCCGCCTCATCCCAATGTATACGGGTAGAGGTGTACTCATAATACCACAACACTACACAAAGCGGCCCCACCGCTTTACCCAATATATGCTGGGTGGAGGTGTACTCACAATACCAGAACACTACACAAAGCGGCCCCGCCGCCTCACCCCAATATACGCGAGTGGAGGTGTATTCACAATACAACAATGTAGGGTCACAAAACTATAATAATTTGTACAAAAGAGTTCCCTTTCAAATCAACCATTAGGCACCTTTGGCCTTAGCAGTGTAAGTTCATAAGGTTTCATCATATAAGAGGTAAGTACTTAATCATATTGATTTCATACCATACCTTCATCCCACAAAGGGTATAACATAATTAAGTCATAAAAGAAAATCTTTAACACATGAGGCTTCTGAGACGTTATGCAAATTCAGAATAAATTTTCTAGCTTGAACATCCCACATCAATAGCATTTCAAGTTCGACAACACATGATAGAATATTACAAGGGTTCAGGAATTCTGATACTAGAAGATGATTTTAGCCTTCATAACTAACTTGAGCTTCCTAAAACTCTAAAATGTTCCAGAAATCTTAGCAACTTCGATCTATTTCAGAAATATAACAAATTGAACAAAAACAATTAGGAGGATGATCATGGTTCTAGCTCATTTGAGCATTTTCTCAAATACTAGGTGTGCACTAAGGTTTCAAAGTCCTCTTATGGTGGATTACATCATCCCACAACCCATTATCTACCATTTTTAGCTCAACAATCTTCCTACACCCCTTGAAAACACATGCATGCAGAATGAACAACTTTCACACCCAAGAATTTCCTTACTAATTACCTATTTTTAGTTGAATTTCGAAATTGTGAGTTAGTGCGTAGAATCTTACCTCTATGATGAAGATCTAGTGAGTTTCCCTTGTTAATCATCCATGATTTGAGCAAGAATTGAAGAAAGAATTGTTGAGGAACCCTCTCCCACTCCAGAGCACTCTCTCACTCTCAAAATACTAGGTTTTTACTTAAGAAATGGTCCATAGCATTTATATAATGGAATAGGGCGGGTTATAGAAACAAGAAAAATGAAGCTCCGGAACCCAATCTGCGGTTGCATATGCGACCGCATAATGTTTCTACGGTCCGCAAAAGGGGCCGCGAAATGTCCCTCCAGAATTGGGCAGCCCTGCCTGGGTATGCAGCCGTTCTACGGTCCGCATATCAATTTTGCTGTCGCAAAGTAGACCTCAGAGTCTCCTCCCAGAATTCCTCATGTTGCGATTCAATCTATGGCCCGCAAATTAATTTAGCGGCCGCAAAATGGACCGTACAATGGCCCAAAAATTTGTCTCAAGTTACTTCTTCAATTTATGGCCATTCTGCGGCCCGCAGAGTGATTATGCGGCCGCATAGTGGGCCGCAGAAACATCTTTTTCTGCCAACATTTTGCTTAAACTCCCCAGCGCATTGTTCGACCCAAAAAGTCTGTACGAAACCTCGGGTTTTAGGTGAAATTTCTACCATCACCAAACATATTAGCCTACCTCGCCATCATGGAACCTCGTGTCTTATGTGAAATTTTACGAGGCCTTACATCCTCCCTCACTTAAGATCATTCATCCTCGAATGAGGGTCAAAATACGTCATTAGTACTTAACATGACCTAGCTGTTAATTCACACACTAGCAGTCCCAATTATTGACTAACTCCCAAAATTTTCAAATATTTCGGCAGAGTTTCCCTTGTAACTGGGCCTATCCACTTGTCAGAGAAACCCAGAAACCAATCCTAACAGCATGTACATAATCCAACGATGCAACATAATATGAAACCACACTAACCGTGGCCTCATAAGCAATATATTACTAGAAAGGAAATATCCTGAGCATAAACTGTACAAGTGATACATAGTTTATAGGAAGTAATTTCATAGAAACTATTACATAGCTATTCAAACAAATGAGGGTACTTCGTTTTCATTTCTCCCTCGGCCTCCCAGGTGGCCTATTCAACTTGTTGGTTTCGCCATAACACTTAACGGAGGCAATTTCTTTATTTCTTAATTTTCGAACTTGCCGATCAATATTAGAAACTGGAATCTCTTCGTAAGTTAATTCATCATTAACCTCAATAGTCTTAACCAGAACAATGACTTTTGGATTTCCAACTACTTTCTTCAACATAGACATATGAAATATCGAGTGCACTAATGACATTTTAGTTGGTAGATCAAGCTTGTACGCCACCTCACGGATCCTCTGAATGATTATGTACGATCCGACATACCTCGGACTCAATTTTCCTTTCTTACCAAATCGCATTACACCTTTCATGGGGGAAACCTTCAATAATACCCAATCATCTTCATTGAACTCTAAATCCCTTCAACGAACATCCAAATAGGACTTCTGACGACAATAAATAGTCTTCAACCACTCCTTAATAATCTTACTTTTTTCCATAGCCTGATACACGAGGCCTGGCCCTATCAACTCTGCTTCCCCAATCTCGAACAACCCAATAGGTGATCTACATCTCCTACCATATAAAGCCTCGAACGGTTCCATCTGAATGCTAGCATAATAACTATTGTTATAGGAAAATTCTATGATTGGAAAATGATCATCCCAGCTACTTTTGACGTCAAGAACACAAGCGCGCAACATATCCTCAAGCGTCTGAATTGTCCGCTCTGCCTGCCCGTCGGTCTGTGGATGGAAAGATATTCTAATATTCACCTGAGCACCCAAACCTTGCTGAAAGTTCTTCCAAAAATTAGCCGTGAATTGTGCCCCTCGATATGAGATAATATAAACTGGAGTGCCATGCAACCTAACTATTTCTTTGATATATAACTGAGAATACTGTTCTGCTGTGTTCGGTAGCCTTAACCGGTAAAAAATGTGCTGATTTCTTGAGTCGATCCACAATCACCCAAATCGAGTCAAACATACGAGGAGTGTGAGGTAGTCCTACCACAAAATCCATATTAATCATTTCCCATTTCGACATTGGAATTTCTATGTTCTGTGACAACCCACCGGCCCTTTGGTATTCGGACTTTACTTACTGGCAATTTGGACATCTCGCCACAAAGTCCGCTACATTTATCTTCATATCATTCGACCAATAGACTTCCTTAAGATCATGAAACATTTTTGTAGAACCCGGGTGTACGGAATACCTAGAAGTGTGAGTCTCGGTCATGATTCGTTCCCGGAGGCCATCCACATTTGGAACACATAACCGTCATTGGTACATTAGGGTACCATCATCCACGCCAAGAGAAAATGCCATGGTCTTATTTTTATGAATCCCCTTCTTCAGTTGTACCAACAATGGATCGTTGAATTGCTTTTCCTTGACTTCAACCACAAGCGCCGATTCAGCCCCATTTTGCACAATCACCCCTCCTTCACTAGAGTCCGCAAGACGAACTCCCCAACTTGCCAATCGATGAATCTCCTTGGCCAACGGCCTTTGATATGCCTCAAAGTGAGCAAAACTGCCCATAGATTTCTGGCTAAGAGCATCCGCTACAACATTAGCCTTCCCCGGATGATATAGGATGTCGATGTCATAATCCTTGAGTAACTCAAGCCATCTTCTCTGCCTCAAATTTAATTCCTTCTGTTTGAAAATATATTGAAGGCTTTTATGGCCCGTGAATATATCCACATGGACCCCATACAAATAATGACGCCAAATCTTTAATACAAATACCACTGCCCCAAGCTCTAGGTCGTGTGTTGGATAGTTCTTTTCATGATTCTTGAGTTGCCTACAAGCATACTCTATAACCTTGCCATGTTGCATTAATACACACCCAAGTCCGATCCTTGAAGCATCACAATATACCACAAATCCATCCGTACCCTATGGTAGAGTCAACACCGGTGTCGTAGTCAATCTTGATTTCAATTCCTGGAAGCTTCTTTCACAAGAATCTGACCATTGGAACTTAACTGCCTTTTGCGTCAATTTAGTCAATGGAGAGACAAGAGTAGAGAACCCCTCCACAAAATTTCTGTAATACCAAGCTAAGCCCAAGAAACTGCGAATCTCTGTTGGAGTAGTAGGTCTAGGCCAATTCTTCACGGTTGAAATTTTCTAGGTGTCAACCTCAATTCCTTCTCTAGAGACAACATGATCCAAGAATGTAACGGATTCAAGCCAAAATTTACATTTTGAAAACTTCGCATATAACTGGTGCTGACATAGGACCTGCAAAACTGCCCTGAGATGATCGGCATGGTCCTCTCGACTTCTCAAATAAACAAGAATATTGTCAAAAAACACTATCACGAAGGAGTCAAGGAATGGTTTGAAGACCCGATTCATAAGATCCATGAAGGTTGTGGGGGCATTTGTTAGCCCGAAAGACATTTCCAGACATTCAAAGTGCCCATACCGGGTCCTGAAAGCTGTTTTCGGAATATCTTGCTCCATGATCTTCAAATAGTGATACCCGGATCGTAAATCAATCTTGGAGAAGTACTTAGCACCTTGCAATTGGTCGAACAAGTCATTATCCTTGGCAATGGGCACTTATTCTTGATTGTGACCTTGTTAATCTACTGATAGTCAATACACATTCTCAATGACCCATCTTTCTTTATTACAAAGAGGACCGGTGCGCCCCAAGGCGACACACTAGGCCGGATTAAACCTTTCTCTAACAAATCCTTAAATTGTTCCTTTAGTTCTTTCGAATATGTCGGTGCCATTATGTATGGAGGAATATATATAGGTTGCGTGTCTGGCATTACATCAATCCTAAAATAAATCTCCTTGTCTGGAGGGATCACAGGGAGCTCATCCGGAAATACCTCTGGAAATTCATTCACAACAGGCACAGACTCAAGTGTAGGTGCCTTAGCATCGGTGTCCGTAACCCAGACCAAATGGTAGATATATCCTTTATTAATCATCTTTGTGGCCCTAAGGTATGAAACAAACCTACCCTTCGGCACCACATTATCCCCCTTCCATTCAATAACTGACTCAGTTGGAAATTCAAACCAAACGGTTCTGGTTCGATAATTGTATACGGTTAAAACCCGGCCCTCCCGATTTTACTATTTGACCGAGACCGGGAGATTGCGTCGAATGATGGCCTCGTAACAGAACAGATTAAATCACGAGGACAAGGTACCGAGTTCAGAACTGAGGTACATGTCGAGGTCGAGGCTAGTAGCGATCGAAGCCAAATGAGACAGACATGGAGCAAGATCGAAGATAGCATAATAACAACAAAGCGAGATATTCGTGACTGGTCGAGGATCACGGTGTAAATCTCGGTGACTGGTCAAGGATCATGGCGTAAATCTCGGAACGGACCAACTAAGAAATGGTTAATTAGCCAATCATGAGATTTCCTTCTGTAATTAGAATTATACCATAAGTGGAATTCCTCTACTATATAAAGGGGGTTCTGATCATTTGTAGGACACTGTCGACAGATGCAAAAAAGCAATATAATTCTCTTTCTCGTTTATACTATTATTCATCATCTTGTTATACTTAAATTGTTCTGGCATCAACCACTTCGAGGGTATCCAAACTCGAGGGCTGAGTTCCATTCTAACACCGGTTTGCTTTACTTTATTGTTAATTTCTATTACCCGTCCTCACATCTATCAATTGGTATTAGGTGAAATCACGTGTCCTTAGAACCATATTATAAGTTTAATTATTATCCAATTTTAAGGATAAACAGTTTGGCGCCCACCGTGGGGCTAAGGATAATAGTGATTGCTTGATTCTGATTTCGATAACACACACTGCTTTACACTTGTTCTCATAAGAATCTTTGTTATCAGGATAAACATGTCAAACTCACAAGAAGCGACTACAGGGATCGAGGTGCCTCAGGCTGACCTCGAGGGAGCACCAGTTGCAAATCCCGTTGATGTCAGATCACACATCGCCTTAAATGCAAATATGGGCGTTGATATCGAACGTAGCGTATACAGGGAAGTTTGATTAGGTGGTTGAGGTACGCAGGGCGGAGAAGATGGTGGAGTTAGCCTCGAATTAATATTCGAAATGTTACAGGCTCAACAAGCCGCTATAGCACAACTACAAAATCAACACCGAGTAGGATCGAACCAGAAGTCATCTATAGGACCGAGCCTGAGCCAGAAAGGTCGAACGCCAACGAATCGGGGACTGACCGCGCCATTATGAAAATGCTCAAGGAGCTCACTAAATAGATTGAGTCGAGAGAAAAGAAAATCGAGGCAAATGACAAGAAAGTGGAGACATACAACTCTCGGGTTGACCAAATACCGGGGGAACCGCCGATTCTAAAATGTATGGATTCAAAGAAATTCGTACAGAAGCCTTTCCCTCCAAGTGCGGCTCCGAAACCCATTCCAAAGAAATGCCGAATGCCAGAAATTCCTAAGTATAGTGGGACCACCGACCCTAATGAGCATGTCACTTCTTATACATGCGCAATAAAAGGGAATGACGTGCAAGACGATGAGATTGAATCTGTTATACTGAACAGATTTGGAGAAACCTTGTCAAAAGGAGCAATGAGATGGTACCACAATTTGCCGCCTAATTCCATCGACTCCTTCGCCATGCTTGCAGGCTCCTTCGTAAAGGCACATACTGTAGCATTAAAGTTGCGACTAGGAAATCGAACCTCTTCAAGGTGAAACAAAAAGATAACGAAATGTTGAGGGAATTCGTATCTCGGTTCTAGATGGAATGCATGGAACTACCACCTATCACAGACGATTGGGCTATTCAAGCTTTTACTCAAGGTTTGAACTAACAAAGTTTGATGGCATCACGCCAGGTAAAGCAGAATTTAATTGAATATCCAGCGGTAACCTTGGTCGGTCAAAGATTAGGGTCGAGGATGATCAATTGGGGACCCCTTCCGGTTCCTCTTATCCAAATAGGCTCGTCGGCAAAACTTAAAGGGATATCGATAGAGAACCCCAGTAGAGCAGAGATCGGTATCAACCAAACAATGCAGATCGTAGAAACAGCGGCCCAGGATACAATCCCATCCGAAATGAGCGAAGGAATGATCGAAGACAGAGCTCTCGAGGGCTCATGAGAAAAAGTGGCATCGATAAACATGCCAATTCCACAAAAGCACCACAATTATGAGAATACAACTTCAGAATCGATGCATCAGGTATTGTGTCATCCATTGAGAGAATCAAAGACACTAGATGGCCCAAACCCCGACAAAACGATCCATCCCAAAGGAACCCCAATCAAATATGCAAATACCATTGTACACGTGGTCATAAAACCGAATACTGCAGACAACTAAGGGAGGAGGTGGCCCGTCCATTCAACGAGGGTCACCTTCGAGAATGCTTGAGCTATCAAGCTAAAAGCCATTTCAGAGACAGTGATGCAAATAGGAAAAATGACCAGGAACAACCACAACACATGATTCACATAATCGTTGGTGGGGTCGATATTCCACAAATGCCCATGTTCAAACACACTAAAGTATCAATCACCAGGGAAAAATCAACTCGAGACTATGTGCCAGACGGCACTTTATCATTCAATGATGGGGAAGCAGAAGGGATCTCACAACCCCACAATGATGCTTTGGTAATCTCTATCCTTATGAATAAAATTCAGGTTAACATGTTTTAATTGATCCAGGAAGCTCGGTCAATATTATTTGATCGAGGGTCATGGAGCAGCTCGGCCTACAAGATCTGATCGTACCCGTAGCTCCGATTCCCAATGGCTTCAACATGGCGAGTGAAACAACTAAAGGATAAATCATCCTACCAGTAAATGTAGCCGGAACTATTCAAGAAACAAAGTTCCATGTGATCGAGGGTGATATGAGATACAACGTACTAATCGGAAGACCCTGGATTCACAACCTGAGGGCGGTCCCCTCAACCCTTTACCAAATTCTGAAGTTCCAAACTATGGATTGAGTAAAAATGGTACATGGGGAATATCATGCTTCCAAAGAGATATTCGCGGTTGACGAAGTAATACCGGTATAGGTGCTTTCGTCAACAAAGGGATCAGAGTCCGATGGAAAAGAGAAAGGTAAATAGCAACCACAGCCACCAGCTTCGACTCAGTTGGGGAAGCAGGGAACGGACGAGGACGATGACTACTGGATCCCTCGATCCTTCATAATCCCTGAGGATTCTGACGCCACTAAATCGACAGTCAAGGAGCTAGATCAAGTCATACTGATCGAGCATCTACCCGATCGAAAGGTATACCTGGGTACGGTGTTAACACCCAAGCTCAGGGAAAAACTCGTTAAATTTCTTATCAATAATATGGATTGTTTTGCTTGGTCCTACATAGATATGGCAGGGATCCCGTCAGAAATCCCTACACATCGACTGAGCTTGGACCCGAAGTTCCGCCCGGTAAAACAAAAGAGAAGGCCCCAGTCCGAGGTAAAACATGCATTCATCAAGGACGAGGTAACCAAACCTCTCAAAATAGGATCCATTCTAGAGGTAAAATATCCCAAATGGTTAGAAAACGTAGTCTTAGTCCCTAAAAAGGAAAATAAACTTAGAATGTTCATAGATTATAAAGATTTAAACAAAGCATGTCCTAAAGACTCTTTACCTCTGCCGAATATCGATCGCATGATCAATGCCATGGCTGGCCATGAGATCCTTAGTATTCTCGATGCCTACACCGAGTGCAATCAAATACAAATGAACCCGCAGGATCTGGAAAAGACTTCGTTCATCACTAAGTTCGGCACCTATTATTATAATGTAATGCCATTTGGGCTAAAAAATGCTGGTGCCACTTATCAACGCTTAGTAAATCGAATGTCCGAAGAGCAAATAGGTGAGTCAATGGACGTTTATATTGATGATATGCTAGTTAAGTCCCTGCTAGCAGAGGACCATTTGACACATTTGCAGGAGACCTTCGATATACTAAGGAAATACAACATGAAACTAAACCCGGAGAAATGTGCATTCGGGGTCGGCTCGGGCAAGTTCATCCGCTTTATGGTATCAAATCGGGGTATAGAAATCAACACCGATAAGATCAAGTCAATCAAAGACATCACAATCGTGGACAATGTTAAGGCCGTACAAAGATTAACAGTGTCTTAGGCCGATTCATCTCGAGGTCTTCAGATAGAAGTCACAGGTTCTTCTCACTGCTCAAAAATAAGAACAATTTTGCATGGACCCCGGAATGCCAATAGGCATTAATAGAATTAAAGAGGTACCTCTCGAACCCGCCACTTCTTCATACTCCGAAAGTGGACGAGCAACTCTACTTGTACTTAGCAGTCTCGAAAATTGCGGTAAGTGAGGTCCTAGTTTGAGAAGAGCAAGGTACGCAATTTCCTGTTTACTATGTTAGTCGAACTTTAGGTGAGGTTGAGAACCGGTACCCAGACATGGAAAAATTAGCGCTTGCCCTAATAAGCGCCTCTAGGAAATTAAAAGCATATTTTCAGTATCACCCGATCTGTGTGGTCACTACTTAACCCCTTCACTATATTTTGCATAAGCCCGAACTTTCGGGCCGATTGGCCAAATGCGCTGTCGAGATCAGTGGGTACGATATCGAGTATCGACCCTGAACGACCATCAAGTCTCAAATCTTAGCAGACTTTGTGGCCGACTTTACGCAAGCCCTTGTACCCGAGGTCGAAAAGGAACTAATAATAAAGTCGGGTACATCATCGGGGGTGTGGAACCTCTTCACAGACGGTGCTTCGAATGTGAAGGGGTCCAGGTTAGGCATCGTTTTGAAACCGCCCACGGGTAATACAATTAGACAAGCTATCAAACTGCCAAGTTAGAAAGCAATATAATTCTCTTTCTCGTTTATACTATTGTTCATCAGCTTGTTATACTTTAATTGTTCTGGAATCAACCAGTTGGAGGGTATCCAAACTCGAGGGCTAAAATCATATGTGCTTAGAACCATATTATAAGTTATAATTGTTATAAATTTTAAGGGTAAACAATAGTCAAGCTTAGCGAAACATGAGTAAAGCTAATCCATCCCCATTATTACATCAAAATCAACCATCCCCAATTCAATTAGATCGCCCATGGGGTATCGACCACGGACCGTGACAACACAATCCCTATAAACCCACGTGGCCACAATAGACTCACCAACCGGAGTAGATGCAGAGAACGACTCATGGAGCTATTCCGGTTCTATCCCAAATTCCATAGCAGCATAAGGAGTAACATAGGACAAACTGGAACTGGGATCAATAAGAGCATACACATCATGAGATTAGACGGTCAATATATCTATGATAACATCTGGAGAAGCCTCTGAATCTCGACGCCTCCGCATAGCATAAAATCTGTTGGGTCCTTTCGAACTCTGTGCACCACCCCTAGCTTCACCACGCCCTGCGGGTGCTGGAGTGCCTCGAGCTGGAGGAGGTGTTGTACGTGTAGTAGCTGTAGAGTTAGCTGGCTGCGCCGCACCTATGCCATGATCCGACGGGATGAGCGACAATCCATCTGAATGTGACCCCTCACACCGCACCTGTAGCTTATAGGTAGGTCCATGAAGCAGACCCCAAAGTGCGTCCTCCCACACTTAAGGCATGGGGGCCTCCACTGCTGCTGGAATCTCCCTCCAGGCCGACCTTGCTGGTGGGGTCCCCTATTGCCCTGACTTGGCCCGGATGGTGGTGCACTCATCGAAGACTGAGCGAATGACTGAGATGGCCCTGATGACCCTCCCCTAAGTGTCGACCTACCACCACCAGAAGAACTACCCAAGTTGCCCGCGGTTCGGCCTTTCTGCTATCCTCACGCTCCCTTCTATTTTTCAGTTTGCGATCCTCTGTAGCTTGAGCAAACGCCACCATCTTCCCATAGTTCGTATCAGAATTCAAGGCAGCCGTAGTGGCCTCATTAATTAGCAAATGGGCTAAGGCCCTAGACAAACCGGTGCACCCTAGCTTCCATAGTAGGCAACATATGAATAGCATACTTGGACAGGCGCGTAAATTCTATATGGTACTCCCACACATTCATGCTACCCTGCTTCAAGCTCTCAAAATCAGCAGCATGGTCCACCTTAGTCTCGGCAGCCAAACAATGATCCTTAAAAGCATCGGTGAACTCACTCCACCTCGCCGGAGGGACCCCCTCATCACGGGACTCTTCCCGTATCTCAAACCAAGAATAGGCCACCCCTTTTAGGCGGTAAGAGTCCAACTCCACTCCCTCTATCTCAGAAGCACGCATAACTCGGAGGGTCTTGTGCATCTTATCAATGAAGTCCTGGGGGTCCTCCTCAGGATTAGTACCTATGAACACTGGAGGATCCAACTGGAGAAACCTGATCACCCTGGAACTGGCGGAATCCCCTGGCTGATTAGAAGAAGTATGCGCAACATTTGATCTTTGGGCCTGGGAGGCTACTATCTAAGCCAACATCTGTATGGCTCCCCTTAGATCCTCACCAGAAATAACGGGACCAGAAGATCGAGCTGGAGCTGAAACTGGAATGTCGCTTGGAGGGACCATTGCACCCTCAGTAGGTATTTGAACTTGTGTAGGTTGCGCAGGGATAGTAGATTCCAGCAGTATAGTAATTGAGGGAATATCAATTTGAGTTTATCAACTTGGAAATTTTTGTTTGATTCTTGATTTGTGATTTCGATGTTATTTTTTATGTTTAGATCTCTCAAGCGAGTTTGTGTACACTTGTTAGGATGTTTGACTGGGGCCCGGGGGCTCGTGTGAGTTTTTTGCATTTTCTATGAGTTTTGCTATTACTGATGATATAGGTATCACACTTGCGATGATCAGGTGCGTAGGTGCGAAGTCTCCCCTGCGAGGGTTGCTTTACATCTATGAGAATAAGGGACATCAGTCAGGCGTCGCACCTGCGAGTGCTTTGTCGCATCTACAATGGTCGCGTATATGAGTGGCCCAGCGCAGATTGCGATGTAGGATGGAGTCAACAGGGTCCGCATCTGTGAGTTGAGTGTCACTTTTGTGACATTATCAACCATGTAGGACTGAACCTGCAGATGGATGGGGTCGCACATATGCTTGTCACATATGCGGTACTCCATCCGCACCTACGACATCTGAGGGCTGGTAAGGTTAAGGGACTTTGAGTTTAGCTCATTTTTTTTTATCTTTGAAGTCTAGACTTTGAGTAGAGGAAACGTTTGAAATGTTTTTCATTCTAATTTATAAGTTTAGTAATTTTAACTTAGTTTTTATTTATTACTATGATTTTTCATAAATTTCACCCTTAAAATCTAAGATTTTAAAGATTAGAATTAGTAACTTAAGAGAGTTAATTTTAGAGATTTAGACCTAAATTTGAGGTCAGATCTCGAAACTAATCACATATTTTGAGTCGGGAAAGTTAATCGGGATTTGGTCTTGAATTCGGATTTCGACCATGTGGGTCTATGTTTACTTTTTATTTACTTTTTTAAATAAGGAAAAGATTGAACCTTTTTGATACTAGGATAGTTTCTAAATGTTATTTTAACTTACTGGAGCATTATTTTCCTTAATTTGAGTTATTTGGAGGCTTGTTCTAAAGACAAAAGGGTATTGGAGTGTTGACTTGTTTCGTAAAGAGGAATTGGTTTATAATTGGGTTTATTTGCTATGTTCTATATGTATCAGGGGTGGAATACACGCACGGTGATGAGCGCACATGCATTTTCTAGGGTTAAAGCATGGGGGTCGAGTTAGCCTTATTCATGTCTTGTCTGCTTCGTATATATTATTCTCTTATTCTTTAATAGTTCGTGAAACTACTTAATTATTTACGTACATGTTAATAGTTGTGTTAAAGTTTCGTTGATACATTTCGACAATTTGGTTCTTCAGATGTTGGTTTGCTAATTGGTGCAAAGGTTATAATTATCTCTCATGTGGTTTATTATGCTTAATCATTCTTCTTGATGTTATTTATGCTTCGTACCTTGTTTAGTATTGTTCTATATATGCTTGATGAGGAAGAGTGGATTACACGAAGGTTAATTTTGTGAGCAAGAGTGTTATGATGACCCAAACTCCCACCGGAGCCGTGATGGCGCCTAACACCACTTGCTAGGCAAGCCAACAACACCTACGTAGAAATATACTTGAATAAGTATATGAAATAGTCTAAAAATAGAATAACTAAAATAACTGAAGTTAAAATATAAATACAAATGAATCAACCCCATAATTTGGTGTCACCGAGTGCATGAGCACTATATAATACTAAATACTATGTTTGAACAAAATACAATACTGTCTGGAAGACTGAAAAGTAAGAACATAAGATAAAATAGGGGACTTCAAGGCCTGCGAACGACACAGAAATGCTACCTCGAGATCTCCGAGGAAATCTAGATACAGCTCAATGGCAACCACCGCTACCAGCAATACCTAGATCTACACACAAAGTGCAGAGTATAGTATGAATACAACTGACCCCATGTACTCAATAAGTAGCAAGCTAAACCTCAGGCTGAAAGCAGTGACGATTAGTGCAAGGTCCGATGCTCACATTCCACAACCAATAACAACAATAATAGCATAATTTCAACATAAAAAGAAAAGCATACCAAATAATACAGGCTCATCTTAACACAACAGGAGAAAAACTAGACATGCTTTTCAAATATAATGGTCAAGGCATCAACTTTCACAGAATTTTCTTAGACAGGTATTTATCAAGATAGAATGGTCATTTCAAGCTCTAAACATCAAGTAGAGACATCGAATGCCAATTAGAATGAGGAATAATATAACTTTATGCCTGCATGTTAGATATACATGCCAAATAAACAAAGGCTCACAACTTGAATATCAAGTATGCATAACATGTTCCTATACTCAGAGGGCCTACACTTAAAGGATCACAACTTGAATATCAAGGATCACACTTTCAGCACTGTACGGGTAACTGACATAAGTCCCTCACATAGCACGTAATGTGCTCCTACACTCAGAGGGCCCAAAGACAACAGGGTATCACTTGACTCCGGAGGGGCGGATCCTAGCCCAAGCGCTGATTGCAAAAAAAGTCAAGAATCATCATAACAAAGACAAAATAGCTTGGTGCATATGTCACCTCACTAGGAGTACAACTCAGACAAATATGGGGCCTAACATATGCGTCACCTCAATATTTATACAAATACGGCTCAATGACCCCAGCTCTGTCATTAATCCACTCATATCTCAATATGCCAATATCTCTCAGTATGAAAATTAATATACCATATTGATTATGCAAACTTGCTACAAATACACTAAAACCATGTCACACAAGTAAGGATGCTAATAATTGAGATAACATGTAAGAAATATACAAAAATGGTGATACAACACGTGGATATAATATCATTATTGAAAAGTATGACTACGGCTTACAAATATCTCAACTTATCAACAATAGCACTATCATGCCTAAATAAATAAGCAAATGTCCTATACATGATTTTTAGCACGAATAATATCCCGTGTAGTCATACAAGTGGAGAAAAACAGGATATTAAATAATCATGATGGAAAAATAAGGCATTTAATGGCCAAATAACTACCCGGATTATGAATAACTACATTATGATCCCAACTTTCTTTTCCTTAAGGTCACAGTGAAGCGAGGTGGTGCCAAGGGGGATTACTGGTGATGATGGTGTATTGAGGCTTTAGTGTTAGATCTGTATTCCTAATATGGATGGTTTGAGGGAGTTGATTCCTGAGGAAGCTCACAATTCGCAGTATTCTATTCACCCATGCGTTACGAAGATGTGAAGCAGTATTATTCGTGGAGAAGGATGAAGAATGACATTGTTGGGCATGATGAACGATGTCTAAATTATTTGAAGGTCAAGTATGAGAATCAAAAACCAGGCAGTTTGCTCCAAAGGTTAGATATACCGGAGTGAAAGTTAGAGCGTATCACTATAAATTTTGTGGTAGGGTTGCCACGGACATTGAGGAGATTTGATGTTGTTTGGATAATTATGGATAGACTGACAAAGTCTGTACATTTTATTCCAGTCATGACTTCCTACGCTTTTGAGCAGTTGGCTCAGATATATCGTAAAGAGATTGTTTGATTGCGGGCACTCAATTTACATCTCATTCTGGAGGGCTGTTCAACATGAGTTGGGCATGCAGGTAAAGTTGAGTACTACATTTCAGCCTCAGACGGATGGCAGTCCGACCTGACCATTTAGATCATGGAGGATATGTTGAGAGCATGCGTTGTTGATTTTGGGGGTCAGTGGGAGCAATTTCTGCTGTTTGTAGAGTTCACCTACAACAACAACTACCGGTCTAGTATCCAGATGGCTCCGTATGAGGCCTTATATGGGAAAGGCAACATCATTCTTTGATGGGTTTATTTGAGCCTGGAAATCTAGGTTGTGGGCACCGATCTGGTTCGTGATGATTTGGATAAGGTGAAGTTCATTCATGATCATCTTTGTACAACGCAGTCCAAGCAGAAGAGTTATGCTGATATGAAGGGTCGTGATGTGGCTTTCATTGACGGTGAGAGGGTTCTTCTCAGAGTTTCGCCTATGAAGGGTGTAGTGATGTTTGGGAAGAAGGAAAAGTTGAGCCCTAGATCCATTTGAGGCTTTGGAGATAGTGGGTGACGTGGCTTATAGGCTTTCCTTTCCATTCAGCTTATCGTGAGTTCGTCATGTGTTTCGTGTTCCTATGATTCAGAATTATCATGATGATTAGTCACATGTGTTAAATTTCACATGTGTTACAAGGAGGAGCCAATAACCATTTTGGATAGGCAAGTTTGGAAGCTGACGTCAACGGATATTGCATCGGTAAAGGTTCACTGGATAGGTAATCCGATCAAGTAGGTGACTTGGGAGACCGAGCATGATATGCGGAGCATATATCCTCATCTTTTTGGCATTCCAAGGAATGTTTTTAATCTCATTCAAGGACGTACATTTGTTTATAAGGGGGAAAATGTAACAACTAGCCAGTCATTTTATGTATTTAAGCCATGTTCCCCAATCTAACACTTCTCGTATGTGTTTTTGTGGTTTTATGACTTGCAGGGGTAGTAGGTTTGGCTTTCGGGAAGGGTTGTGTATGAACTGACACACTTAGTCTCATTTTGGAAGCTTAAGTTGTAAGAGTAGACCTAGGGTTGACTTTTGTGTAAACGAACTTAGATTGGTGTTTTATGATTCCAATAGTTTCATATGGTGATTTTGAACCTAGGCGTATGTCCGGAATTATATATGGTGGTTCCTAGGATGTTTTTGCTCTATTTGCCGAAAAGCTGCAATTGGTAAGATTGGAGAGTTCATGGATTTGACCGGAGGTTGACTTTGATGATATCGAAGTCCGATTGTCATTGTGGAATATTTGTATAGGTTTGTTATGTCATTTAGTACTTGTGTGAAAAATTTTATTAAAATCCGCATTGGCTAGGCTTGAATCGGACACTTGGTTGTAATTTAGAAGTTCTTTAGTTTAAGAGAGTAATTTTGATCATCGATTCTTGGCTTCGATGTTATTTGTGGTTTTTCAAGCCCTTGGACATGTTTGCATAAGGTATTGGGACTTTTTGGCATGATTGCACGGCATCCTGGGGGGCTCGGGTGTGATTTCTCCTTGTTTTCAGACTGTTGGTTTTCTGGTGCAAGGTGTTTCTTATTGATCGTGTAGGGTGGCTTGCGATCACGGAGTGGGGGAGGCTGGTACGTGGATTTTACTCTTCACATTTGCGTGAGTAGGGCCTCGATCTCGAAGGACTGAGGTCCAGTGCTCTGCGTTTTCTTGCGGGGGTCACGATCGCAAAATCTTATGGTTAGGCTTATTGTTTGCTTCACGTTCGTGGTGAATGCCTCATGATCACATAGGCATAACAAGGTAGTGCACTGCATTCGTGGTTGGGTGTCCGCATTTGCGAAGTGGGAGTAGTAACTGGGCAGATTTTGGTCGTCGCAATTGCGAAGGAGGTCCTGCGATCGCGATGTTTTTACCTGGGAAGAATACTTAAGTTGAGCTTTCGAGACTTTTACCCACTTTATCATATTTTGAACCCTAGACTTCGAGAGTGGGAGATTGTGAAGAACAAATTCACCACTTCATTATAGATAAGCAATGTACACTTAGATTTGGCCTAGGTTTATAACTATTTGTAAATGCATGGGAACTTATTCTTGATATGTTGAATAGTTTTAATCATCCGTAGTCACATAAAAATTCCATGAGCACATATCCATATATTTTTTATTAGGTCTTTGTCCATCCTTTATCTATAATCCTCGAACACATGCATACATTTTTATATATTTATACTTGATTCGGACTAGGGATTTGGCATAGAAGGTAAGGCGTGCAGATGATCTACGATTATGGCGCATAGGACATGATGATCGAATATTTAATTATGAGTGAGATATTAATAAGCTCCTCTTTGCACTTGGATTTTGATCCATCCCTCCGAAGTCAGGTGATTACCCATTTTACTTTGGACCTTGTGAGCATGGTCAATACCTAAATTTTGTACTGGGTCGATACATGGATTTTGTATCGGGTTTTGGTGATGCATGGATTGTATGTCGTGGTACATGGATCTTGTACCGGTTTGATCATGCATAGATACTCCTAACTCACTTAAATGCATTCATTTAGATGCTAATTGTTACTTAAAATCCTTATATGCTAGTTGGGAGCCCCAACTCTGTTGTTTGGGCATGCTATCTTTAAATACAATGTCTGAGCAGTGTTATGATTATAGCTTGTACTGGAAAAGCATGTTTAATACTGTTTGACTGTTGATATCCTTGATTCCAATTATTCATGACGTTATCTACTATTTTAGTTCTAAGTTATGTTATTTATATATGTATTTGTAAGTATTCGGATGTATCTTGCCCTGCCACTACTTATTCGAGTTTAGACTTGATACGTACTGTGTATCGATTATGGTTTACTAATACTATATTTTTGCACACATTTTGTGCAGATTCTCAGGTTGGAGCTAGCGAAGCCTCCCGCTGAGCTTAGGCTGTATCACAGAGACTCATAGTGCCTGAGTCCCTGTTCTTTTACTGTTTACTGTCTATTTGCATTTCAAGCAACTTTGTTATGTATATAGACTTATTCTATTTTTGTAGTTGCTCGTCTACTTGTGCCACCTAGTCTTGGGGGTTGTACTATTTTCTCCATGTAATGACTATATGAGGCATTGTTAATTTTTTGGACTATTTTTGTATTTATTTATAATATGTCACTGATAATTAAAGGAAATTGACTTTATTTTGTGGATTGTGAGTTGACTTTCTTAGCAAGTACGACTAGGCTCCACAATGACCTTAAGGTGGGAATTTGGGTCGTGAAATTCGCGTGTGTTGTAGACACCATATATGTGATATTCTACTCGTATATACTAGGTACGCATTTGTGGACTTTTCATCGAATTTGCGATGTATGGCTTTGAATAGCAACTTCTCATATGCGAAGCTAGTGTTGCAATTGCAACATCCGCTTTTGCGAAGGGTGCTTCGCATTTGCAATGTTTGGTCGGTTTTGCGAGGTTCTTGGTTGCATTTCAAGCATTTGCTGCTTTGGGCCTAGTTCGCATTTTTGAGGCCTTTGGTCGCATTTGCGAGAGTCGCATCTATGAACCCCTGGTCGCAAATGCGCCACCTATAGCTGTGTTTATAGAGCCATTTCAGGATTTTTGCTCAGCATCTCATATTTAGAACCCTAAACATGGGAGAGGTGATTTTGGCTTGGTGATTTTCCCACAAGGCTTTGGGGTAAGCGATTTCTACACATATCTGGTATTATTACAAGAATCTACATGGATTATTAACACCCAAAAACATGGAATTTTGAGAGAAATTTGGCAGTTTTTCCTGTAACTTAAGCAAATGAAAATTAGAGATTTGAGCTATGATTTGGACACGGTTTTGGAATCTAATCACGTTTTTGGACTCGTGGAGGTATGGGTAGTCGGGATCTATCCCTTGACTCAGGTTTTGATCATGTGAGCCCGGGGTTGACTTTTTTGAAATTGAACAAAGATCAAAGCTTTGTTGATTGGAATTTGCTCCTATAACCTTGTTTGACATTAATGAGTTAATTTTTGCTTGATTTGACCTGTTCGGAGGCCGATTTGAGAGGCAAGGGATTTTTGGAGTATTGGTTATCGTGCATTTGAGGTAAATATCATACCTAGGCTCGCCTTAAGTGTATTTTCTCGTAGTCAATAATGTGCTATATGTTGGGGGAGCCGCATATGCGAGGTGACAAGCACATACGCACACACAGTGATTATTCATGATTTAGGTAGATTCTAGGCTATTATATGCCTTATTTTGCTATCATATTTCTTTAATACCATGTTTTTACAACTTGTATGACAATGTGAGCTATTATTCATGCTATAAATTAGGTCTAGGTTATGTGCTTATCTGTTTGAGATATGATATGGCTGTTTTGCTATGTAAAGCTCTTTGCCTTAACTGTAGTCATATTTTCAGTCATGATATTATATCCGTGTATTACATCCCTCTCTGTGCACTCTTTATATGTCATCTCATACGTTGTTGTTGTCCTCATTTTTATGACACGGCTTGACCTTAGTTGTAGCACGTTAGTATATTCCGTGTAATATTTTTTTATTATGGTACTGTGCGATGTGAGCATGTTGAGACTTGAGCGGATTGATGGCTGATCTTGGGCCATTGAGACGTGTTGATATTGATTGTTAGGGGACAATGCGTCAAGACCCATAATGGACTGAGTGGTATTAATCGTTGACATTTGATCTGATCAGTGTTTGGGCTAGGATACACCCTTCTCCCCTCCCCCCGGACTGAGGTATAATCCTGTCAGTGCAGGAACTTGATATCTGCTTAGTTAGGTGCTTATGTAAAGCAAACGTACAGTGCTGAGTGTGAGTGTGTGTGATGATTCAGGTGCCTTGATCCAGGCACCGTGAGCGTGCTGAGACTATGGTTTAGGTGTATTTGTCCCAGGCAATATGCATGTTCTAAATTTATGTTTACCTGATGGTTAAACTGTGATATTCATGATTTTGGCATGAGTACTTCTCATGTATGCATATACTAGTATTTTCCTCATGCTATTTGATATTTGATGTCTTTAAATTCGATGCCTTGACTGATATATTTTGAATGTATGATTATTTTCCTCTTAATGTGATCGAGTTTAACATGATATTATTGAGCTATTTATTCTTTAGCTATTATTATTTTGTCATTATTATTGTTGGCTATTGAAAGTGAGTATTGAACCTTGCCATGACCGTCACTACTTTCAGCTCAATGTTAGGCTTGCTACTTATTGAGTACATGGGGTCAATAGTACTCATACTATACTCTAAACTTTATGTGCAGATTCAGGTGTTGCTGATCACGGTAGTTGCTAGTGAGTCTGATCTAGACTAGTTGGAGATTTTGAGGTAGCACTGTTGTTCCATTCACATGCCTTGATGTCCCCTCTTTTATATCATGTTATTACTGTTTAGTCTTTCATACAATATTGTATTTTTTTAAAACATTATATTTACTTGTTCTAATAGAGCTCATGCACTCGATGACACCAGATTTTGGGATGGTTTTTCGTTGTATCGCTATTTTGACTTCAGTTATTTATTCTATTCTGCTATTGAGAATATTTAATACTACTCTTGGAGTTTATTTCTGCATATTGGTTGTTGGGTTGCATAGCAAGCACTGTTAGGCGCCAACACGGCTCTGGTGAGATTTTGGGTTGTGACACGATATTAACTTGCCAATCTCAGGAGACTCCAAATCTCTATAGCTTAAGTGGTTCTACGCCAACTATGGACCGCCATAATCTTCTTAGGATACATCTTGATACCATCCCCTGACACACCATGACCCAAGAATGCAATTGTGTTCAACAAGAACACACACTTCGGAAACTTGCCATAATGCTTCTGATCCTTTAAAGTTTGAAGTACTACTCTCTAGTGCTACTCGAGTTCCTTCCTACTATGAGAGTAGACCAGAATATCATCAATGAATACAATCACAAAAGAGTTCAAATAAGGCTTGAACATCTGGTTCATCAAATCGATGAAAGCCACTATAACATTTCTCAACCCAAATGACATCACCAAGAACTCATAATGATAATATCGGGTACTTAAAGTTGTCTTAGGGACATCCGAATCCCTAAACTTCACCCGATGATAGCTAGAAGTCAAATCAATCTTGGAAAGCACCTTGGAACTTTGAAGCTGATCAAAGAAATCATTAATACAAAACTAATACTTATTCTTGATAGTAACCTTGTTCAGCTCTTGATAATCAATGCACATCCTCATGGAACCGTCCTTTTTCATCACAAATAACATTGGTGCACCATATGGAGAAACACTCGGTCTAACAAATCCCTTATCAAGTAGATCTTGTAGCTGCTCCTTCAACTCTTTCAACTCAACGGAGCCTGTCACGCCCCAAAACCGAGGAGCGCGACCGGCGCTCAACCGAGTGAACCCGACCGAGCAAGCTTGTTAGATTCCTTCTACCCAAACACATTCATGAATAAAGAGAATATATGTTTTCCTTAATTAAATAATAAAGTGCTCATGTCTGCAATTACCAATTTCTTACCATAAGTTTCACCATTTTTAAAGTCTCAAATGGACAAGTAATACAACCACAACATAGCATAGTTTGTCTTTCCCAGCACCAATACACAATCCACATTATGTCTACGGAGCCTCTATAGATAAAGAAGAGTACAATGATAATGCCGGCAACAAAGCCCCGGCTATACCTCAAAGAGAATACATAAAGTACAAAAGATTCACGACCCCGGAATGAAGTGGGGCTCACCAAGTCAGCTGGGAAGAAGGTGCACTGCTATCACTGACCAATATCTCCTGCTGTAGAACCACCTACATCTATTGAAAGATGCAGCGCCCCCGGCAAAAGGGACGTTAGTACTTTCGAATAGCACTAGTATGTATAACTAAACACCCTCTCAATAGAATGACAAATAATACAAATAAGATTATCATAATATCAATGGAAGCCTTAATTAACATCAAACCTCAATTTAGGATCAAGACAGTGTTCAAATAAATTTTCATATCTCACATTGGGAGATTTTTAGTATCGATATACCATTGTCCACAATACCAGTACCACCGTATTCTCAGTACGGAGTCCGATCATGACCCGATCGGCTAGGCTATCTCATTAGAGACATCAACAACAATTACTCTCTATATCAATACCACCGTCTTTAACACGGAGTCCGATCACGACCCAATCGGCTAGGCTATCCATTAGGGACATCGACCACAATCACAATTTCAATTACAATTTCCAGCACAATCACCACCATGTGTGCGGCATGGTGCCCGATCACGACCCGATCGGCTAGGCTGTTTTATTTGAGACATCAACCTTTTAATATCAATCATCGCATTTTACAATACTTTTGTATCTTTTTATTTTATTGGCACTAGTGGCCATAATTATAAGATCATTTTTGGCATGTTGGCCATATTCAGTATTTCATGCTCACCTTATCAATTTCAAATATCATTATCATCATCAATAACAAATACAACTCAAATCAAAGTGTGTAGTACACATGTGAGCAATTTAGAGTCTAATGCACATAGAGATATTTCATAAAAGTTGGCATAATAGCCTTCATTTGAACTTGACTTAAAGTCGAAACATTATTAATGCACAGCCCGTATTTTAACACATCCTCAATTGGTAACATAATAGGAATAAAGCATTTAGGATGCTTGTTGAATATATATCTTTCAACCCAATATTACTCGGAATGGACAGTCTCATAATGAATCACTCGGGACTTTCATAATTTACATGAATATCGTGTGATTCAATTCTAAGAGAAGAGTTTAGCCAACATACCTCACTTGAGCTTCCTTACACTCTAAATGTTTCGGAATTCTTAGCAACTTCAATCAAAATTAAGAAGGTGATCATGGTTCGAGCTCATTTGAGCATTTTATCAAACACTAATGGTTGATTAAGGTTCCAAGGTCCTTTTATGGAGAATTCCATCATCCCACAACCCAATCTTTTCCCTTTTTAGCTCAACAATCTTCCTACACACTTTGATAACACATGTATGTAAAATAAACAACTCTCATGCCCAAAAATTATCTTGCTAGTTACCCTTTTTCAAAAATTTTCGAAATTAGGGTTTAGGGTGTAGAATCTTACCTCTAGGATGAAGAACTAGTGAGCTTCCCTTCTTAATCTTCCAAAACTTGAGCAAGAATTGAAGAAATATTTTTGAAGAACACCTTCTCACTCTAGGTCACTCTCTCTCTCACTCTAAAATATCAGATTATGTCTCAAAAATGGCCCAACGAGTGTATTTAATGAAATAGGGTCGGGTTTTAAAAATCCAAAAATGGAGCTCCGGAACAAGGTATGCGATCGCATAACCGATATGCGGACCGCATATCGGTCGCATAATTCGTTACAAAATAGCCAAAAGAACAGTCTGTGTATGCGGTCACAATGCGGTCCGCATAACTATTATGTGGTCGCATAATGCACCGCATAACAGTTATATGGTCGCATAGTCGACCGCATAGTTGCTTCCAACTGACCCAATTAACTGCCTCACTCTACGACCATTATGCGGTCCGTAGAGTGATTTTGTGGCTGCATAATGGACCGCAGAAATGCACTTTTCCGCCAAAAAAGTTCCTTTATTTTCCGATGCATTGTTCAACCCAAAAAGTCTGAGCCGCGGCGAGCAAGACAAATTCTTCAAACACGTAAGCCTAGTCCTGCACCATGAAACATTATTTTCTTTGCAAACTTTACCGAGCTTTACACTTAAGTACTTCGAAATTTTTCGGGGTGTTACAGAGCCATGCGGTATGGAGGAATAGAAATGGTCTGAGTGCTCGAAGCCATGTCAATGCTAAAATCAGTGTCCCTATCGGGTGGTATGCCCGGTAAATCCGTTAAAAACACAACCGGAAACTCCCTCACAACAGGTACTGAATATATAGAAGGAACCTATGTACTAGAATCTTGAGGGTAAGCTAGATATGCTAAACACCCATTCTCAACCATGCGTTGGGCCGTCAAAAAAGAAACCACCCTACTTGTAGAATGACCGAGGGACCCTCTCCACTCTAGACTAGGAAACCTTAGCATAGCTAAAGTCACAGTCTTTGCGTAACAATCCAAAATAGCATGTTACAGGGACAACCAATCTATACCAAGAATGACCTAAAA
This sequence comes from Nicotiana tabacum, assembly GCF_000715075.1. NCBI lineage: Eukaryota > Viridiplantae > Streptophyta > Magnoliopsida > Solanales > Solanaceae > Nicotiana > Nicotiana tabacum. The sequence continues at coordinate 65,915,104 of NC_134092.1, forward strand.
CTCCACGATATCCAATAGTAAGAGATCAACTATAGTATCAAAACCATTAATAGTAAGAAGACAAGAGTGGTACACCCGATCAACTACTATAGAATCCCCCACCATGAGAATTTCTACAATCCTCAAACACATAAGCCTAGTCCGGCACCATGAAAAATTATTTTCTATGTAAACTTTACCGGGCTTTATACTTAAGTACTTCAAAATTTTTCGGGGTGTTACATTCTCCCCCGCTAAGGATCATTCGTCCTCGATTGAGGGTAAAAATCCGTCATTAGCATATTATGCAACTCAGTTTGTTTCGTGCCACTTTCGTGCAGCCCCAAATTTTACTAAATCCCAAAATTTTTAAAGATTTCACCAGAGAGCCCCAGAAACACATCCTAACAACATATACGTATTCCAACGACGTAACATAATACCAAACAACACCAAATGTGGTCTAATAAGAAATATATATCCAGAAAGGAACACCCTTAATGCCAATTGTTCACTTGATATAAAATTCATAAAAAGTAAGTCATATAATTTTTCCTAGATCACAACTTTAAATACATGGTCATTCAAACAAATAAGGATACTTTTTTTTCATTTCTTCCTCGGACTCCCAAGTAGCTTCTTCAACCTGTTGGTTTCGCCACAACACTTTCACAGAGGCAATTTCTTTATTTCTCAATTTTCAGACTTGCCGATCAATAATAGAAACCGGAATCTCTTCGTAAGTCAATTTCTCATTTACCTCAATTGTCTCAACTGGAACAATGAGTATCGGATCTCCAACTACTTTCTTAGACATATGAAACATCGGGTGTACTAATGACATCTCAGGTGGTAGCTCAAGCTTGTACACCACCTCACCGATCCTCTGAATGATTTTGTATGGTCCAACATACCTCGGACTCAATTTCCCTTTCTTACCAAATCGCATTACACCCTTCATGTGGGAAATTTTCAAGAATACCCAATCATCTTCTTTGAATTCCAAATCCCTACTATGAACATCCGAATAGGATTTCTGACGACTCTGAGTAGTCTTCAACCGCTCCTTAATGATTTTAGCTTTTTCCATAGCCTGATGTACAAGGTCTGGCCCTATCAAATCTGCTTCCCCAATTTCGGACAACCCAATGGGAGATCTACATCTCCTACCATATAAAGCTTCGAACGGTGTCATTTAAATGCTAGCATGATAGCTATTGTTAAATGCAAATTCTATGAGTGGTAAATAATCATCCCAGCTACCTTTGAATTCTATAACACAAGCGCGCAACATTCCCTCAAGCGTCTGAATAGTCCGCTCTGCCTGCCCGCCAGTCTGTGGGTGAAAGGCTGCACTAAGATTAACCTGATTACCCAAACCTTGCTGAAATTTCTTCCAAAATTTTGCAGTGAATTGTGCCCCCTGATCTGAAATGATGAAAACTGGGGTGCCATGCAACTTGACTATTTCTTTGATATACAAATGAGCATACTGCTCCACTGTGTCGGTAGACTTAATCGGCAAAAGGTGTGCTGATTTCGTGAGTCGATCCACAACCACCCAAATTGAGTCAAACTTGCGCGGAGTGCACGGTAATCCTACCACAATGTCCATATTAATCAGTTCCCACTTCCACATCGGAATTTCTATGTTCTGTGCCAACCCACCGGGCTTTTGGTGTTCGGCCTTCACTTGCTGACAACTTGGACATCTTGCCACAAAATCCGCCATATTCCTCTTCATATCATTCCACCAATAGACTTCCTTAAGATCATGATACATTTTTGTAGAACCTGGATGCACAGAATACCTAGAAGTGTGAGCTTCAGTCATAATGCTTTCTCGGAGACCATCCACATTTGGAAAAAAGAGTCGCCCTTGGTACCTTAGTGTACCATCATTCATGCCAAGAGAAAAGGCCATGGTCATATGTTTATGAATCCCCTCTTTTAATTGCACCAACAATGGATCGTTATATTGCTTCTCTTTGACTTCCAAAACAAGCGATGATTCAGCCCTATTTTGCACAATTACCCCTCCTTCACTAGAGTCTGCATAACGAACTCCCAAACTAGCCTATCGGTAAACTTCCTTGGCCAATGGACTTTGATATGCCTCCAAGGGTGCTAAGCTACCCATCGATTTTTGGCTAAGAGCATCCGCCATAACGTTAGCCTTCCCCGGATGGTATAAAATATCAATGTTATAATCCTTGAGTAATTCAATCCATCTTCTCTGCCTCAGATTCAATTCCTTCTGTTTGAAAATATATCGAAGGCTCTTATGGTCCGTGAATATATCCACATAGACCCCATATAAATAATGACGCCAAATTTTCAATGCAAATACCACTGCTGCAAGTTCTTAATCATGTGTTGGATAGTTCTTTTCATGATTCTTGCGTTGCCTAGAAGCATAAGCTATCACCTTCCCATGTTGCATTAATACACACCCAAACCCGATTCTTGAAGCATCACAATATACCACAAATCCACCTATACCCTCTGGTAGAGTCAACACCGGCCTCGTAGTCAATCTTGCTTTCAGTTCCTGGAAACTCTTTTCACAAGCATCTGACCATTGGAACCTAATTTCCTTCTGCGTCAATTTAGTCAATGGAGAGGCAAGAGTAGAAAACCCCTCCACAAACTTTCTGTAATATCCAGCTAGGCCTAAGAAACTGCGAATCTCTGTTGGAGTTGTAGGCCTCGGCCAATTCTTCACAACTAAAACTACATGACCTAAGAATATGACTGATTCAAGCAAAAATTCACACTTTGAAAACTTTGCATTTAACTGGTGCTGATGTAGGGTTTGCAGAACTACCCTGAGATGATCGGCATGGTCTTCTCGACTTCGAGAATATACAAGAATATCGTCAATAAACACTATCACAAAAGAGTCGAGGAATGGCTTAAAAAATCGATTCATATGATCCGTGAAGGCTACTGGGGAATTTGTTAGCCCAAAAGACATCACCAAAAATTCAAAGTGCCCATATCGGGTTCTGAAAGCTGTTTACGGAATATCCCGCTCCATGATCTTCAATTGGTGATACCCGGATCGTAAATCAACTGTGGAGAAGTACCTGGCACCTTGCAATTGATCAAACAAGTCATCTATCCTTGGCACTGGGTACTTATTTTTGACTGTTACCTTATTAAGCTGCCGATAGTCAATACACATTCTCGGTGACCCATCTTTCTTTCTTACAAAAATGACCGGAGCGCCCCAAGGCCAATTCTGTCGGTGCCATTCGGTAGGGTGGAATAGATATAGGATGCGTGTCTAGCATCACATCAATCCCAAAATCAATCTCCCTATCTGGTGGGATCCAAGGGAGTTCATCCAGAAATACTCTTTGAAATTCATTCACAACAGGCACGGACTCAAGTGTAGGTGCCTCAGAATCGGTGTCTGTAGCCCTGACCAAATGGTAAATACATCCCTTGTTGATTATCTTTGTGGCCTTAAGGTAGGAAATAAACCTACCCTTTGGCACCACATCATCACCCTTCCACTCAATAACTGGCTAATTTGGAAATTCGAACCTAACAGTTCTGGTTCAGCAATAAAGCTAGGCAAAACTTGAATAAAGCCAATCCATACCCATTATCACATCAAAATCGACCATTCACAATTCAATAAGATCGGCCACTGTTTACTGACCACGCACAGGGATATAATAATTAGAATTAGCAGCAGGGGTATCACCCTCCTCAGCAGCAGCATGGTGAAAGGCTCATAAAGTTGTTCTGGTTCTATCCCAAATTCCATAGCAACATAAGGTGTGACATATGACAAAGTAGAACCGGGATCAATAAGAGCATATACATCATGAGATTGGACAGTCAATATACCTATAACAACATCTGGAGAAGCCTCTAAATTCTGGGGACCCCTCATAGCATAGAAACAGTTGGATCCTCCTGAACTCTATGCTCCACCCCTAGCTGCACCACGCCCTGCGGGTGTTGGAGTGCCTCGAGGCTGGAGGAGGTGTTGCTGATGTAGTAGCTACAGAACTGGCTGGTCGTGCCGTGCCCCTCACCCAGGCGGGACAAATGATAATCCCTCTGAATATGACCCCTCAATCTGCATATGTAGCATATGGGTAAGTCCATGTAGCATATTCCTAGGTGCATCTTTCCACACCTAGGTCATGAGGGCCTTCTCTACTACTGGAATCTACCACCATGATGACCCTGCTGATGTGAGCCCCCGTTGCCCTGACTGGGCCTGAAACGGCTCCACTGCTGCTGCTGACTGGGCCCTGATGGTGGTGCACTAGCCGAAGACTAAGCAAAGGACTCTGATGGCTCTAACGGCCCTCCACTGAAGGCTGACCTGCCGCCACCAGAAGAACCACCAAAGTTGCCCGTAGATCGGGCCTTATTACTACCCTCTCGCTCCATTTTTTTCCTTAATTTATGGGTCTCTGTGGCTTGAGCGAATTCCACCATCTTTCCATAGTTCATATCAGAATTCAAGGCAGGTGTAGCAGCCTCATTAATTTCAAGGGACTAAGGCCCCGTATAAATCAGCGCTCATTAATTTACATAGAGGGCAGCATGTAAATAAAATACTTAGACAAGTACGCGAATCTCATATGGTAATCCCACACACTCAGGCTACCTTGCCTCAAGTTCTCAAACTCAGCATACAAGAGTGGTAAGAGACAAGAGCGGTACACCCAATCAACCATATCCAACAGTAAGAGATCAACTATAGTATCAAAACCATTAATAGTAAGAATAAAGAGTGGTACACCCGATCAACTACTATAGAATCCCCCACCAGCGTGGACAAAAAAAATTGAATATCAAGAGAATCACAAGGCACAACCCAAGTGCGATGCAAAATATGAAGACATATATGAATAAGTAGAACCCAAATCAAACAACACCGAAACAATCTATCTCATAGTCGTTGATAATAACTATGATGATTGCATTAGAAGACTCTTTCGTAGGCCTACCAAGAAATGCATAACAACGAGCCTGACCTCTACGTGTTTGTCTTCCTCCTCTAGGATGACCCCTATCTAGCTGACCTCCACCCCTCCTGGTTGGGCAAGTGGTGTCACAACTGGTGCTGAATCAATGGCCTGACTAACCTGTTGGGATGTCCCAACCCAAAATCTTGTGCAATGCTCATGCCCTGTATGTCCCCACTCAAAGAAATCCTGCAACTGGAGTCGCAGCTAAGCCTAAAGTTGTCTTTGATGACTCGAATCACCATTATAGAAACTTTGTGTGTTGATGGGAACTAGAGACTTACTGAATGATGAGAGCTTAGAATAAGGACCATAATTTTCATGACCGCTTGAGTACCACAAAAAAGCTGAAGTGTTGACTGGACTAGCCTAATAGCTTGGCCTCGACCAAAATGACAGCTGCCTCCAAACAAGGCACCAGTGAAACCACCATAATGATAAGGCCTCTTGTCACTCTTCACGTCTCTCCCCTAGATATGAATGCGCTCAATCCTCCTAGCGACCTCCACTTCCTTAGAGAATGAAGTCTCAGTCTCTAGCCATCTAAAGTCTAATACTACAAGACTATACGATAGGTCGTTCTGAGTTCTAGATTTCAGCTTCATGATTTTAGACCTTTAATAGCATCATTTAATTATTTATAACATGTACGTATAGTTCATTTCAATTTTGGTTATTTTAGATGTGTTTTGGAAGAGAAATTATAATTCTAGAGTTGTCATGTTGTTGGAGTTGACCACGGTCAATATTCTTGGTAAACAACTTCGGATAGGTGTTTTGACAATTTTTATAGTTTCGAATGATAATTTTGGACTTCAACGTATGTTTGGTTTGTGTCCCAAGTGACCCGAGGACGTTCAGTGCTTATAGTTGAAAGTTGAAATTTCATAACTCACTAACTTGGAAATTTGGTTTGATAGTTGTTTCTTGATTTTGATGTTAGTTTTATTGCTCAGAGCTTTCAGGCGAGTTTGTGTGAGATTTACACAATCGATGGGATGTTTGAACTAGGGTGGAGTGGGGGGCTCGATTGAGTTTCGAATTAGTTTCGGGCATTTTCTATGAGTTTTGCTATTGGTGGTACTGTAGGTAAAGCACATGCGATTGTCAGGTGCAAAGTCGCCCCCGTGAGGGTTGCTTAGCATGTGCGAGAATGTGGTAGGTTAGTCACGCGTCTCACATGCGAGTGCTTTGTTGTATCTGTGAGTGGCCAAGTGTAGATGTGAGGTAGGCTAGAGTCTACAGGTGTCGCACTTATGAGGTCCGCATGTATGAGTCGAGTGTCGCATTTGCAACATTTACACCCATGCAGGACCGCACCTGCGGATGGATGGTGTCGCACGTACATTTATCGCACCTATGGTACTCTTTTTGCACCTGCGACATATGAGGGTTGGTAAGGGTAAGGTACTTCGAGATTAGCTCATTATCTTTCATTTTTGAGATCTAAACTTCGATCAGAGGCAACCTTTGAAGAGTATTTTATCCTAACTTCTAAAGTTGTCAATTTTAACTTAGTTTTGTCTCATTTCCATCATTTTTCATAGATTTTCAACCTTAAATCTAAGATTTCAAAGAGTGAAAAATAAGATTTTTGGTAGTAACATAAGAGAGATAATTTTAGAGATGTAAACCTCAGTTTGAGGCTGGATCTCGAAACTAATCACATATTTGGACTTAGAAAATAATGGGTTATGGGGATTCAGATTTTTACCATGTGGGCCCGGTTTAGCTTTTTATTGATTGTTTAAAATAAGGTAAAGATTGAAACTTTTTGATAGTTGGATAGTTTGTAAATCTTGTTTTGACTTACTTATGCATTATCTAACTAGATTCGAGTTGTTTGGAGGTTTGTTCTAAAGGGAAAACGGTATTGGAGAGTTGACTTATTTCTGAAAGAGATAAGTGTATTGGTTAACCTTGATTTGAGGGAATTAGGTTGTAAATTTGGTCTATTTGCTACGTGTTACATGTGTTTGGGGGCGTACATGCATGGTGATGAGTGTATATGCCTTCTCCAAGGTTAAAGCATGCGGGTAGAGGTAGCTTTTACAGTTCCTGAAACTACTAGATTATTCACATACATGTTAGTAATTGTGTTTATGCTTTTTTGAGAAGTTTAGGAATTTTTCATTCTTGAGATGTTGGTTTGCTTATTGATGCAAAGTTTATGATTTTCGTTCACGTGGTGTTTTATGCTTAATCATTCTTCTTGATGTTATTTATGCTTCCCACCTTATTTGACACTATCTTATATACGCTTAATAAGGATGAGTGGATTGCACAAAGTATGATTCTGTGCTTGTGAGGAAGAGTGATTTATGCATGAAGGGTGTTTGCATGCTTCTTTACATTATTATTATTATTGCATGAAGGGTGTTTTTGTGCTTGGTGAGGAAGAGAGTATATGTGTGTATATATATATTCATGAAGGGTGTTTCCGTGCTAGTGAGGATAATAGGTAAATGCATGAAGGGTATTGCCGTTCTATTAATATGCTTTTATTCATTTCTTTCTTTTATGCAAATTTGAGGATTGGACTATGTTGTTTCATGGATATAGTTTCTTCCTCGTGATTTGGGTTGTTGAGAAATGTTGATATTTAAGATACACGATTGTCATTTATTTTAGTTAATCATTTTAATATTTCTCGTATTTATTCTTGTTATCTATCCTGTTATTTCTCTTGCTTATTAACTGTATAGGATTGTAATGCAGGTGTGATGTATTAGCCTCGTCACTACCTTATCGGGGTTAGGCTCAACATTTGCTGTTATATTGGGTCGGTTGTACTCATGCTACTCTTCTGCACTTCTTGAACAGATCCAGACACTTGTCCGATCGGAGTCCCGAGAGGTGCCTAGCTTGGATATTTGAGAAGACTAGAGGTATTGCTGCATATTCGCTCGCAGGTTCTAGAGTAACATTCATTAGAGCTTTTATGATTTTTTTGTATCAGACATTGTTGTATTTCTTTCAGATTTTGTATTTAGTATTTCTTAGAACCCATGCATTTACTGACACTAGTCTTGGGGAGTTATTTAGACAATTGTATTTGATTTAGACTTATTATGTAATTACGAGCTTTTACTATTTATTTATGATATTGTGTTGTTAAATGTTTAGTTTCGCTTATTTATTTATTTTTAAGTGTTAGATTGCTCTAGTATGGAGTTAGGCGCCATCATGATCCCTTAGTTAGGTGTTTGGGTCGTGACAAGTTTGTATCAGAGCCCTAGGTCGCGTAGGGCTCACGAGTCATGAGCATGTCTGGAAAAGTCTTACAAATCGGTATGGGTATGTTTATACTTATCTTCGCGAGGCTACAGGACAATTAGGAAACTTCACTTTCTTTGTTTCTCTATCGTACGACTTTGTTCTTTCCCAAAGTTTAAGACTTAAATCTATATTGTCTCACATATGGTGAGGACACGTGCTTCGACCATAGCGGAGTAGAAGCATGAGCCCTAGGTTGTAGACACTACCAGGGGTAGGGGCCGAGTAGAGGGAAAGCTAAAGCCCAGCCTAGAGCACGTGTAGCAGCACCTACAATAATTCACGTCCGTGCTAGAGCGACACCAGTTGAGACACAGATAACTCTCGAGAACGAGCAGATCCCAGTCCTGGATGAGCCGGTAGGGCTAGCTCATGTTCCAGAGGGGTTTTTTGCTACCCCAGTGCTTTAGGATTCCTTGGTCCATAATATTGGTTTTATGGACATCATGGTCCAGGTAGGTGTACTCCTCTTTGCAACCGGTCACTTCTCAGGCCGAGGGAAGAGTTCAAATTCCTAACACAAACACTTAAGAGAAAATGGTGTAGGGACATCAAAACTCAGGGGTATTACTAGTTAGGTTGGTTCAACCAATTTACAGTGCATCCTAAGGTTAGCCCGGCTATGTCTACTGGTGAGCTGAAGAAGATGGATATGTTCCAGAAGTTGCACCCTCCTTATTTATGCATGCCTTCCGAGCATGCTCAAGAGTTCTTGGACTGCTTCCATGAGTTCTTGCGAGATTTTGACAGGTTGAGTCTAATGTAGTGGGCTTCACTACTTTTCAGATGCAGGGTTCGCCCACGTGGTGGTGGCAAACTTATGAGAAGGACAGATCAGCAAGATCACCTTGTCTTACTTGAGCTTAGTTTTAGCAGCTTTTCTAGGAGAAGTTTATTTCATTCACTCACAGGAATGAGCTATGCAGTCAGTTCGAGAATCTATAGCAGGGTGGCATGACATTCAACCTCTATGAGACAAGGTTTATTAAGTTTTATCGTCATGAAGATATCCTTATCACTACTAAGAGGGAGAAGGTGCATAGGTTCATCGAGGGGCTTACCTATGGTATTAGACTTCAGATGGTAAGAAAGGCCTAGAATGAGACTTTATTTACTCAGGTACTCGATATTACTATGAGGATTGACTGCATTTATGGCTAGGGGAGAGGCGATTAGTGACATGAGGCCTCGTCATTTTTGTAGGTTCAATGGTTCCTCTTTTGAAGGCAAGCGTCAGTTTGGTAGACTTCATGGTATCGGGCTAGTTTAGCCGGCACTTCAAGTTTCTCATGGTACTTCAGTCAGCTATGGTGCTTATGTTTCTTGCCTAGGGGAGTCATCATACCATGCATCTCCAGCTTAGGGTCCTATCAATGTGTCCATGATACAAAGTTTCGATTGTGGTCATTTCGCTCGCCCAGGGCAACTTCAATTTCAGTAGCCACATCAGCAGAGGGGTTGCTTTGAGTGTAGGATTCGAGGCACATCGTGAGGCATTGTACTAGTTTTAAAAGTTGTGTGCCACACAGGGTACTTATGCTATGATCCCAACACCAGTTTCTATATCGCTTGCCCAGCCAGCTAGGTGTGGGGGTCAACCAGCTAGAGGTAGAGGTCATCAAAGTAGAGGTTGTCCTAGAGTAGGAGGACAGGCTGGTGGGGCACAACCTCTTTTTTATGCATTTCTAGGTAGGCTTGAGGCGGAGTTGTCTGATTCAGTTATCATAGGTATTCTTTCAGTCTGTTATAGAGATTCTTTGGTGTTGTTTGATCCGGGTTCTACTTATTCATATATATCTTCATATTTTGCATTGCACATGAGTATGCCTCGTGATGATATTGATATTTTTCTTTATGTGTCTACACCGATTGGGTATTCTATAGTAGTTGATCAGGTGTACCATTCTTGTGGTGTTACTTCTAATGATTTTGATACCATGTTGATCTCTTATTATTGGAAATGGTGGATTTTGACGTTATTCTTGGCATGGATTGGTTTTCTCCAAATCAATTAATCCTGGATTGTCATGCCAAGATTGTGACTTTAGCTATGTCAGGGTTGCCTAGGCTATAGTGGAGAGGGACTCTTGGCCATTCTATGAGTCGAGTAATTAAAATTTGAAGGCTCAGCATATGGTTGAGAAAGTGTGTTTACTGTATTTGGCTTACATTCAAATTATAGTGTGGAGGTTCCTTTTATGGACTCGGTATTGGTTGTCAGAGAGTTCCAAACGTATTTTTTGCGGATTTACCAGTCATGCCACGTGATAGGGATATTTATTTTTGCATTGACTTGGTTCCGGGCACTCAGCCCATTTTTCTTCCTCCATATAGCATGGTTCCAGCAGAGTTGAAATAGTTAAAGGAGTAGTTGCAGGTTTTGCTTGATAAGGGATTTCTCCTTGGGGCACACTGGTATTTTTTGTGTAAAAGAACGATGGCTGTATGAGGATGTGCATTGATTATCGGTAGTTGAAATATGTTACAATCAAGAAAAAGTATCCATTTCCTCAAATTGATGATTTATTTGATCAGCTTCAGGGTGCCAAGGTATTCTCCAAAGATTGGTTTGAGATTAGGGTATCATCAGGTGAAGATTAGGGCTTCGGATATCTCTAAGACATCATTTAGGACCCACTATGCTCATTATGAATTCTTGGTTATGTCATTTCAAAGTGCAAGTTCTATTTGGATTTAATTGCATTGTTGGGTCATGTGGTGTCTAGTGATGGTATCAAGGTTGATCCTAAGAAGATTGAGGCGACACAGAATTTGTCTAGACCTACTTCAGCTATGGAGATTCGGTGTTTCTTGGGTTTGAAAGGCTACCATTGTCGCATTATTGACTGATTTTCAGCTATTCCGCCTCCCTTTAACAAGTTGAGTTAGAAAGGTGTTTCTTTTAGATTGTCTGGTTAATGCAATGAGAGCTTTTAGAAGATCAATACTGTTTTGACCACTGCTTCAGTGTTAGTGTTGCCCACATATTTATGGCCTTATACCGTGAATTGTGATGCTTTGTGTATTGACCTAGGTGCGGTGTTGATGTAGGATTACAGTGTGATTGCTTACGCATCTCGTTCATTGAAGACTCACGAGAAGAATCATCCAGTTCATGATTTGGAGTTTGCATCTGTTGTGCATGCGCTTAAGATTTGGAGGCTCTACTTGTACAATGTGTGATGTGAGGTGTTAATACCCTATTTTGCTCACATATTTTATAATGTATTTCATATACTTTCAAAATATTATTTTTTTGCATTATTACCAAATTTATAACGGTTATATAAGTATTTTCTTTAATTGTTAAAGATTTAAAATTGATTTTCTTGTATTAAATTATTCGAATATTTATTAATTATCCCTTCAAATTATTTTAGGGTGATTTAATCATCCAAATTCATTATTTGTACTCACATGCATCTTATAATATTTTATACCATTTTTACAAAATTATATTTGCCACTTTCTACTATTTTATAATATTTTGCAATAATAGTCTATATTCTCACAATAATAATATTTTTATATTATTTATTTCAAAATAACATCTTCATATTTTTATAACTCTGAATTATTGTTTTTATGTATTTAATGTTTTAAATAATATTTTATTTATTAAATAGCCATTTTTATAATTTCTTTAAGGGATTTCGTGTATTTTAAATTATAGTCCAATATAGGTATAATTTTCGGACCATAAAAGAACAGGCCCATCCCCAATTGACCCCCAAAAGCCCAAAACCAAATGACCCAACAAGTCTGCCCCAGTCCACGACTCATTACACCCAACCCATCCTATTTAAATCTCAGCCGTTGATCAAAAATGATCAACGGCTCACAACATTTTCCCCTTTCTCCTTATACCCCATCATCCCAAAACCCTAGCTCATTCTCATCCCACAGCCGCCCTCAAAACATTCCCCTTTGTCTCTCAAAGCTAAACACTATCGGTCGTAACTTTATCGCCCTTTTCTTTGCATTTCCCCCACTAGCCAAGCTTTCCTTACCTTTTCTAAGTACTTACCACTCCAATATGGTATAATAGGTATTGTTCTGTCTATGGAAAGTGTATTTCATAAGAATCGAGTCCAAATGGACTTGCTTTTCAAGATTCTGCGAGGCTCCAGCTAGATGCATCAAGGGATAGGGAGTATCTCTCCTATTGGGGCGTATCTCCATCAATTTCTGCTTGATTAAGGTTTTTCTTACTCGTTACCCTAATCCAATTTGATTGGTCTTCTTTCCTTTTTTTTTACCTGTTTTTAACACTATATAAACCCCTTCCCTTTATTTCCCTAAGGACAAAACTATTGTTATTCTCTCACTCTCACTCATTCTATACTATTCTAAAACTTTTGATTTTGGCTGGCTAAAATCCAAGGCCACCAGAATCCGCTCAATTGACCTTCCCAGTGTGAGCACTGATCGGGGCTCGTTTGAAGCTCCTATGAACATTGACGCACTGGGGTTTGGGTACTGTTGTTCTCTCTTTGCTATTGATACTCGAGTTGTTACTGGCACTTGGTTTTCTCCTTCCTTTGCTTGTTAAACCTACAAACTAGTAATTACTTAGACCTTTGCAATTCTATTTTCCCTACTTGCGTTCATGTCTCTGAATATCTTTGTTATTTTAACTCTTATAAACGAATATGACACTGTGTCGACTTTGTTTTGAAATTCTCTTCTAAATCTTCATCAGAATCTGCACGAGCCTGCATATCTTCATTCATTGCATTCAATTTGGGGAATTCATGTATGTTATATTTGTTTGAGACTATCGTGTTTATGTATGCTTGAAATCCTATATTGGCCATTTATATTGAATCCTTTCTCATGCCTTACCTTGAACTTTTGTACTGAAACCCCTTAGGAAACTATGTTCCTGCTTAGAATTACATTAGTGAGCCCGGCGCTCAACCGAGAGAACCCGACCGAGCAAGCCTATTAGACTTACTTCTACCCAAACTCATCCATGAATAAAAAGGAGATGTACTCCATTAATCAATCATTGAAGAGATTTTATTAACAACTTCCTTTTCATTTCCATTAGTAGCCTCATTCATAATTTCCAAAAAAAAAAATATTGCGAGTTTATAGAATTAATGAAAAATATAATTTTTAAGTACCAACATTTCTAGTTCAATTCCCAACATCAACCATAACCCATAACCTGTCTACGGAGCCTCTAAATACAATAGAAGAGTAATATGGAAATGCCAGCAACAAGGCCCCGGCTATTCCTCAAAACACTATACATGAGAAGCAAAAGATACATGACCCCGAAATGAAGTGGGGCTCACCAAATCAGCTGAAAAGAGTGTACTGCTATCACTGATCAATGCCGCCTGCTAAAGAACCACCTGCATCCATTAAAGATGCAGCGCCCCCGGCAAAAGGGACGTTAGTATTGTCGAATAGCACTAGTATGTATAGCTAAAAATCCTCTTTCAAAGTAGAATGCCCATATAAGAAAAGGCAATACATAGAACAACAAGTCACAATCAACAATATCCAAACGTCCAGTTAAAACATAATAATTTCCAAAATACAAACTTCAGATATACTTTTGGTTGGGATATCAATAGCGCTGATATACCACCGTCTTTGTTAGCACGGAGTCCGATCACGCCCGATCGGCTAGGCCATCTCTCCACGAACAATGTGGTTTGACATGTGATGCGAAAGAAAGTTGTTACCAAGAGTAGTACCACCATATGCGCAATATGGCGTCTGATCTCTACCCGATCAGCTAGGCCGCCTTCCCACATATGCCGTGCGGGTTGACTTTTCCAATCCACAAAGGTTCCAGTTTCGTCCCAATTAAGGGGAATAATATTACAATCCACCCCTACACCGGCACGTGTAGTTTCAGGTGTGGGCCTTATGACTCACCCTTCCTCGGTATTGCTAATGATACTCCCAAAAATAATTTTGATTTGATTTGCAAATAGAAATATCATAAATACAATTGTACTCACCTCAACATCTTTCACATTGTATGAAGTCTCATTAGTATTTCCAGTCATTCACATACAAGAGGGGTTGCTCTGATGGTAAGCAACCTCCAATTTCAACCAAGAGGTTGTGAGTTCGAGTCACCCCAAAAGCGAGGTGGGGAGTTCTTGGAGGGAAGGATGCCGAGGGTCTATTGGAAACAGCCTCTCTACCTCATGGTAGGGGTAAGGTCTACATAAATACTATCCTCCACAGACCCCACTAGTGGGATTATACTGGGTTGTTGTTATTATTGTTGTATTTCCAGTCATTCACAATGACAATATTTCCTTGGCTTATTAGGTCATTCACAAGATTCTTTATTCCTGGCACAATGGCCGTATTTCATATTCCATACTTTCACCTCTTTCAATTTCAAAGATCATTATCAAGTATCAACATATAGGATATTTTTAAAATCATATACTTCAAATCCATTTGAAATGGAAACTTGAAACACAAATGGTTTCTTCTCAAAAAAAATGAAGTATACCAACCAACAATAGAAACACATATGAAAAATCATAAACAGTCAATACACCATTTACTCTTGCAATACTCTCCCCCAGAAATGACAATGTACAATTTTAATACAGGAGTATATAGAACTCGAATCACGCTGGATATATTTATAAATTAAAGCATTAGTTAAAGCAACCACTAATGGGCATGAGTTTAGTACAAAAGCTTTTAGACAATTCTATCTTTCGTTGAAACACGACTCAAATCCATAACCTTTTAACACATAACCCACACTTCAAAACTTACAGAAACATTATGGAATTCAATTCCAAGAGAGAAAGTTTAGCCAACATACCTCAATTACGCTTCTTTAGACTCTAAAATCTTCCGGACCCCTTAGCAACCTCAATCTATTTTAGCAATATACAAATTGAACCCAAAATTAGGAAAACGTTCATGGTTCTAGTTCACTTCTTATTTTTCCCACACTCTTTATCACATGCATGCAAGATAAAAAACCCTCACAACCATGGACCATCTTATTAATACCCCATTATAGCTATGTTTGAAGTGAAGAGCTAGGGTGATGAAGTCTTACCTTTTTGGATGTAGAATTTGGTACTCTACTTGAATATTTCCAAAGCTTCAAGTGATGATTGAAGATTAATTTGATGAAAACTTAGACCCTCCCTCTTGAACCCTCTCTATCTCTCACTCTAGAAACATCTGAAAATGAGCTTAAAATAGACCTAAGGGGTATTTTAAAGAAATGGGGGTCGGGTTTTAAATTAAAAAAATGGTGCCCCGACACAGGTCTGCGGTTGCATATGCGACCGCATAATGGTTATACGGTCCGCAAAGTGACTGCAGAAATGGCCCTCAGGGGCCTAAACTTACGACCCAGGTATGCGACCAGTATGCGGTTCGCATACTCGTTATGCGGTCGCATAATGCACCGCAGAACTCCCTCCGCAAAAACTCAAGAGGGATTATACGATTGGTATGCGGTCGCATAATCGACCGCAAAATTGACCTCAAGTTGGCCAAACTTACTGCTTCACTCTGCGGCCATTATGCGGTTTGCAGAGTGATTATGCAGCCGTATAATGGGCCACATAAACGCGCATTTTCGTCAAAAACTTTCCTTTACTTTCCGGTGCATTGTTCAACCCAACAAGTTCGAACCGCGGCGAAGATCTTATACCATCCTCAAACACGTAAGCCTACTCCGACACCACGAAAAGTTGAATTCACATGCAAAAATTACGGGGCTTTACACTAAAAATACTTCAAAATTTTTCGGGGTGTTACATTCTCCCCCGCTTAGAATTGCCTTAGTGAGTCTCTTCCTGCTTAATCCTTTATGCTTACCCTGCTATTTCTCTGCAAATTGACCATTGACCATCACATGTGACAATACTATCTAAATGTTTAGCCTAATATACTCCCTTGACATTGTTAAACTTTAATGTATGCCCATTATATGTGTTCAACCTGAATGATCTCTGACCATCTTAAGCCTTCTTAGCCTATCATGTTTATGTATAGCTAAGTACGTATATCTGCTGCTTGTTATGAGTCCATGCCTTGCTTTAGATTCTTATGAGAAACTAATTCATGCCCATAATTTGTTCAAATTAATTACTTTATGTTGGGTACTTCATGTACAGTATGCTACTTTTTTAGAGTCCATTCATGAGAAATTTACATGCAAATACTATCCCAACTCTTAGACAAATAAGTCTTTCTACTGTTTGTAAACTCCAATGTTATGTTATCATTATGTGCTCACTGGTTTCTTAAGAGTTCTAGGATGAATTCCAATATATTTAGCATATTCTTCCTATATGGTCAACTGGGATAAGTCATGATGCTTGTTTGACATGTTAGTCTGGAGTTCATATGTTTCACCTACCCTGAGTCCTTGTATTTTTCTTTAAGATTTTGAGCCTTTGTCTTATGACTGATATTTGTCTGACACTCAATATGTTAAGTTTCTTATGTTCAAACTAAGTGATTGCTTCCCCATGTCCACTAGTTTGTTTGTTATCCTGCTTCGCTGCAAGTTAGCTGCAATCATGTCTTTATTAGGCTCTCATGTTTAAGGCCTTTCTGTATAACTGCTCCTTACTTGTGTTCATGATTATGACTCCTCTAAATTTTCTTGTTTAGACTCTTTAAGTTAATTCTGAACCATTCTTTACTTGGAAATTCTGCTAAACTTTGGCTTGCTATCTATTAACTTGTTTTCTGGGAAATATAACTTATATCTATCTTGTGTATGCTATGCATGCTATGACATTGTGTAATCCTTCATGTGTGCCTTTGGTTTGGAAATATTCTATTTCTCTGTTAGCTACAACCCTAAGAGCTAAGTGCGTAATCGACTTATCATATAACTTGTCACTTGTATGGTCAATTTGACGGGTGAGCAAGGCTTTGGTTTTGGCTAGTCTGGTACTGAGAGCTGCAACATATTGATAGCCAGCCGGAGCATGGGCTTTCTTATCCGCATGAGGCTCCAAGTTTGGTTGAAAGCCCAGGAGTGTCCTTGATTCGATTTGTCTCTATGTTGGGCCTGTAACTGTTTTAGCTGGCCTGTGGTCATTATTTGAGCTTGTATTATTATATTTGAGCTAGTAATAACTTGTAATAACAAAAGTTTGGGATTAGTCAAAAGTGGCTGGCCGGGATACTTTAATTCTCGGTTAAAAGGATAGAAAACATACCTATAGGATCTAAATGCTTCTTTTGCTACTTGCCCAACATGCACTATTTCTATGTGTTGTTAGACAGCATGCCTATATGATCTCGTTTGAGTAATCAAGAACTGTCTACATAGATACATCTTGCAAATATGTGGCTCCCCTAGAAAGCATGGCTATAGGACTAATGAAACAAACTTGCGTTTAAAAACAACTTCATTTCCCAAATATGACCATCTAAGGAATCATGCCTATAGGACTTTAATGTGGTTAATTGAAACTACTCCTACTTTTATTCTCATCATACTGCTGCTTTAGATAACATGCCCAAATATTATTGTCGAGATACTATGCCTATAGGATATCGCCATTCGTTTAGAAATCATGTCTATAGGATCAAAGACGAATAACTCTGTGCTTTCCATGATCTCACAGTCCAATCATAAGTCACCTAGAGATCATGTATATAGGGTTTTAATAAACCATCTATTAAGGATTTTATGTCAACTCTTGAATCGATCAACCACATTGAAATCATGCCTATAAGTCTTGCGATGTGCAATACTACTCCGATTTCAAATCTGCCTACCTACAACCATTCACTTCATAATCTGGAACACTGTTAGTATAAGCTCATGATCGTTTGCGTGCACTTATGTCTATGTGTGGAGGTCAATTTGAGCCCTTAATTGTTAACTATGTGTTGTCCTAATTATTTTGATTGTGCGCCTAGTTTTATCATTTTAAGTATCTTAAGTGAAGTCTAGAACTACCAAAGTAGTAGGTCCAAAGCCTCCTGGACCACAGGCATGGGACGGGTAAAGCAAACATAGGACGCAGTTTAGAATTTAACCAGAACGCTTTAGGTTAACAACTTTAAGATAGTAATTGGGTAGCAGGAGATGATAGTCTGTGCCCACTGAATAATATGAGAAACCCTTACCTTTAAGGGAGTTGTGAAGTATTATTTATGTTGCACGGGGTGATCATTTAGGCTAAAAAATTTAGGACCGCCCTCCATTATTGTTTGTACGCTTATTTGAACTTAGGCTATATCTTGTAATCTTGTAAGATTGTATTAATTGCTTATTAATGATAATCCGCTTCTTTTCTTACGTGCAATTTGTTGTCTTGTAAAATTTAGACTCCATACTCTTCTTTAACTTATCACATAGGATGATTATAATTTAATAATCCCACATATCATAAAATTCGGATGGGACCCATAATTGTGGACCTCGAAGAGTGCCTAACCCCTTCTATTTGAGGTAATTTGAGCCCTTACCCAATCTTTGGTGTCGTAGACTGATTAAACTGAGTTATTTACAAATAGGTGGCCTAATGCACCTTAAAACTGTTAGGTGACAACTCTTCTCTTTAATACCCATTTAAAAGAGTTGTCACACGTCAAAACCTGCTTTCACGAGAAAACGTGACGCGACAACATGACGACTCTATTGGGGATATACTTAGGCTCCTACCGTAATGAATTCTCGCTTGTGTGGATTGTTCGATTATTTGACTTCTTTCATGTACATACCCTTCCCTATTTCCCTTATTTGATTAAAATTGCTATATCATGTATCTCCCGTCCCTATCTGCACTATTTGCTTTATTTAATTATGTTCTCGAACTTTTCACAAGGTATGCTAACTTATCTCCTTTGTCTTTCCTTTTTCCCTTCTTTCTTTTGTTTATCTTTATTGCATTATTCACTATTCTTACATGCTTTCATCATTCAAAATATCTGGCAACATGTTGTTATTGTTCGCATAAATCATGGTTTCAGCATCATAATTAACTCGTGCCTATTATCAATATAGCGGTTCTTGATGAGTGTCTGCACTTTCCTAAAAATACCTTTTTAAATCGGAAAGGCTTATTAGCAGTAGACTAGTCGATCAGCGGTGCAGTCCACGGTCCCGTGTCTTTCCCTCTCAAGTCGGCCACTTGATAGTATCAGTATAAGACCCTCTTAGAAACCCCACTCTGATTTAAAATGTATATGCATCATGTTATACCTAGTATGGATTGAAATCCCATTGAAACATTAATCCACTTAGATAAACCTTGTCCAAAGTCCTAAGGGTTTTCCATAATCTCAAAGGACACAATCATGATATGTGCATTACATGGAGAAAATGTGCCAACATGTTGACCATTATTGCGTAAATAGTCAAATATGGAGGGGAAAAGGGCTAACCTTTATTTATTTGTAGAAAATGAAGCACGAAATTCCCAAATTTGGCATGGTCCAGAATATCCCACCTCTACTGATTGATTGGTGGAATGACCTTGCACCATGTGACTGAAACCACGTGAGAAGGGTGTTGGGTAACTTGCCATCTCTGCTGAACATTCTATCGAACATAGAATTAGTTGAGGCAGCCACCATGTTCTGGGATGAAAAGAGAGTTGTCTTTCAATTTTGGCAATATATAAATGACTCTTAGAAGAGATAGGGGTTTCGCCAAATTGCCATGGGATAGTCCGAGTCTGTTGGTGCCAGAAAAAAGCATTCACGCGATTTTTTGAAAATGATAGGGTTCAAAAGAACGATAAGTTGGTTTGCTTGAAGAAATCCCACATCCATTTCGAATTTCTCTATGGCCGGTATGGGTACTGTTGCACCCTATTTTTCACTAGTCAAGACAGGATTCAACTTGTGTTTTATCTCTTGTTGAAAAAAGAGAGTCGCCACCTAATATTTGAAGGTATACCAGGGTATGTATTTAATTAATAAGTCATGTTATTTAGCGGTCTTTTAACCGGTGAGATTATGGGTAAGGGTTCTTATTGATCTTAGGGAAATGTGTTAGGTACCTCTTAAAATCTACCTGAGGTAGCTCCATAGTATTTAGACTATATTTGGGATCAATTATTTGCAAAAAAGCTTTGATTAATAATAAGAAAGGCTGCTTACTTTATACCTACGGATGATATTGGGAGAGAAGAATGTGGAGTCCTAAAGGGATTTGAATTTATGAAAGGGTACATAAGAGATGTTAAAAGAGTTTTGAAATTGGCAAATAAGTGGTCTAAATTTTATAAGCTTATAAAATAGATTGAGTTATAAAAACACTTTGATTTGGGGGATGGTTATTTACATAATTCTAGAAGGATGTTTGTGAGAAAGCATATCTAGAATTTACCTTAGATTCGATGGAATTTCAAAGAAAGAGTCATTTGCTGGAAATTCCTTAAAGGCGACAATTTTCTGAAGTTTTGATTTTTCTTCTGAGAAAATGAAGTTGAAATCTGATTTTTCCTTTAGAAATAGAGCTTCTTTTCACTAAGTTCTGTATTACAAAGCCTTAAAGAGAATAAGGGTGAGTAAAAAAATATAGTAATTAGCGAGCAGATTACAACTAGCGAACTAAGGATCTACTATTAGCTAATTTCATTTTTTTAAAATCTTATATTGTTTAAGGCTTGCCTAAGTTCGTTTGATACTAAAGCATAAAGGAAAAAAAAAAGAAAGCATGTGTTCTAATATATGAGTGTTATATTTATGAAAGGTAAAATGACAATAAAGACATAACGAATATAACTAAATATTAAACTAGTAGAGAAAGTAAAATAAATTTATGAGGGAGTAATAATGATAAAAGGATTTGAGGGAACTAGGATTGTACTCTAGGATTGGGCCTTAAGAAGATAGGCCTATCAGTCGAGAAGAGCGAACACAACAGACTTTAGACCCCTGGACGAGGTGCAATAGAGCTGGAATTGGGCCTGAGTTCATCAACAACTCGGAAGCCCAAACAGATGTACATGTGAAAAATAAGAAGGCCATCAGCTATATATCCAATACATTAAACATACTCTAACTACAGAACATTTTGATACACATGACAAATACATAAGCAGTTAATTAAAACAAGAACAAGATTAATGTGGTAGAGGAAATTATATATTAATGTGGTGGCTTTACATAGCATGTAATTCACATTGGAAACCTTTCGTTGTCATTAAACACTAAACCCTTAAAGAACTACATGTGTCAACGAATTAAGAGCTAAGAAGGGAACCCCACTCAAGGTCGATGCTCCCTTTGGATCCCCCAATACTTCAAGGTTCCCAAGGGACTCAAGGCCCAGGACAATGCTTGTGCCGGAGGGCAGCACAACCTAGAGTCGAACTCCGCTCCCAAATACCCTTAATCACTAATGGCATATTTTCCTTATGGGTTTAAGTGCCAATGAGGCCCTTCCAAAGAGAAATAAATACCAAAGTATTACCTACCACAACATATATACTTTCCTCTTAATAAAAGTAATACAAGAGAATACATACTACTATGATACTAAATAGGGAAACATATTAAGGAAAACTAAAGGGAGAGGGGCTAAGTTTAGAAAACACATAGTTTCATAATCACACCATTACAGGAATGAATCACTAAGTCATAACATATTCAAACAGAATTTGAAAATATTACTTGGCAACATAAAGGCATCAAGGCAGATTCAAACCAACAGTCATAGTCAACAAATGTTTCAGAGATATAATCAAAGTCATGGGACTGAATTCTTATCATGATTACACACTCACAAATTTAAACATAGTATCCCTAAGGTATCAATATGATCATGCTTTTAACAGTATCAGCTAGTTATAATGTTCAAACAATATTAACCAAGGAACTTCAATAAGATTTGAGAGTCAAATCCAGTTTTAGATCAATAGTAGGAAGAAAGATTGAGCATGGTTCAAAACAGAGTATGGTGTTGCAGAATTAAGCAAAGGCTAGCAGCATTCAGTCAACTACCTATGGGCAGAATAAATGAGGTAGTGACCTTATTAGGTATAGGAACTTTACACATTACAGAATCAAACTGATTAGGCAAGTGGAGAAAGGCGATGAAAACATTATATCAAACAAGTTCAAACTCAACAAGAATCTAGCTCAGCATATAGGTATGAAGTACCCACGCTTCAGTTCCTAAAGCTATTAATTGGTTATGGCAGTATGTTTTAAAACTTATTTTATGGAGACTCAGCTAATGATAAATGCATGCAGACTTTACAGAAATTCAGCAGGGGTTCAAAGAGATTAAGGACATAGATGTATTGCACATGCGTGTGAAGATCTCAAATAAGTTATGGAACAAACAAACTTAGTTGTGCAACAGTTATTAATTGATGCTATCCAAACAAAGTCATGACTCACATTAAGAAGAGGAAAATAGTTTGATCTTATAGAATATAAATGCAGTAAAGATTTATGAGAAGAAAATATCTTGGTGCAGATAAGATAGTTCCTTATGCATACAACAGCTGAGCATGGTCATAAGAAAAATTATTGTGATAACTTATATATCATTCTTAGAGTTAACATGCACCAAATGCAGATAAGAAAATCATCAAGACATTCAAATTCTTTCAACTTAATTAAGTGACATAGACATATGGTATATCAGTTCAAGTTACTGATGAATGAACCTGATCATAAACATATAGAATGCAGGGAAATGCTATTGCAGAGATGGACATTATAACAGTACCATTGGTGAAAGGGAAACATGAGCATGATTGGTTTATCAACGATAGTGATCAGACAAAATAAGGTCCACAGTGATAACTCAGAGGCAGTTTAACAAACACAGGCAGACAAGAAAGTATTTGAACATTGTAAGTTCAAATATTAAGTTAAATGACAGAGATACAAGTCTTGAACAAATTCAGATTTCGATAACAACCAAGTAACACTTAGCTTCTAAAACTCATAAAATTTCGAATGTGTAATAAAGCAGGAATGAGTTCATTGCAAGTCACTAAGAACTATGAAGTTTACATTGAACATAAACGTATAGAATTTAGGCATGAAGGCTGTAAGAAAGTTTAGAACAAAGATCAATAATTATCATTCAACTAATTGATTATCACTTAAGGAATCATAACATAATAGGCTACTCATAAATGATTATTATACTAGCAAGATATAATTATTAAACATGTCCAACACATACAACATAATTATAATATACAAAACTTAACATTGACATATCAAAATCATTTAGAAAGGCGAACAAAAGAGAAGGGAAAGAAAGGTGCTGACCTTCTTAAGGGCACCAAACCTATCGAATTCCCTTTGTTCTCAAAGATCCTAGAAAACATTCAAGCTTGAACCAACAAAGAACTCGGCAAATAAGAGGAAAAAATAGTAAGAGACCTAATTATTAGTAACCCTAATTTCTTAGTATTTATGACTTTTCAGAGTTTAGGTTGCTCTGGTTTGTGTGTTCGATTGACAGTTGGAAAGAACATTAAAGACCCCTTTTTATAATGGCATTCAATGCTCTAGGGCTTCACGAATTCAAAATCAGCTGTGGAGAGTGACGCACAGTAGATTATGATAGGTAATCTAGTGAAAATCAGAAGACATAGGGGGGGAATCCAGTAATGATTTTACATGTATACTGGAATGGAGTGAGTCGTTGAACATTAAAACACAAGAAACCATCGGTCAGAACTCTAATACCTAGAGGTAATTGCATTTGACCTCTAGGTGTCGAATGTTGATAATGACGCTAGCTAACACCTTCTGCTCGCTTTGATTTGAAAAAATAAAGGAAGAAACAAGCGAGTTTGAAGTTTCACCTTTGGTGTCTAATTTCTTTGACTAGGGTTTTGAAATCGAAAGCTGAAAATGGAAAGAACGACGAGACTAGGAGTGCAAAAAAAAAAGTAATAGCTATGTATGCCATGGATTTGAAAGATCAGTGATGATTTGAAGGTTCATCTCTGAAGTAAGGGTTTTAGAATTTAGGCGGTTTGAATTTGCTATTGAAAATGGAATGTTAAGCGAGAATCATGGATAAGGAAGACAGGATGGATGATTTCTTGATGGGTTCATGACCATGTACGAATTTGTGCAAGGCTAAGGTGATTGACGGGTCTGTATGCTCGAGTGAGAAGAGAGAAGAAGAGGAAATGGGGAGGTGAGGCGACTAAGTATAGTAAAAATGAATTAGGGTTTGGGGGAATAGGGGCCCATCTTTTGGTTAATATTGATAGATAGAATAGGGGCTGTTGGATCCATTGATCAAGGACCTAGAATTTCGGGCATTTAGGATTTTTTAGAAAAACTTTTAAAGGCCATTAGATTAAGAGGTTTGAACGGTGGAGATGGGGTCTTTGGGTAGGTGTTTTAAAAATCAAAGAAAAATCAGAGACTAAATGGGAGCCATTGATCAGATGGATCAACGGTTCAGATGTGTGTGTGTTTATTTTGTGAGTGGTAAAGGGGGTGACGTGGCAAACGCTGATTGATGCGAATAGAGTTACTTGGACTGCTAAGTTGGAAGAGATGGGTGGACTTGGGCTGGGTATTTCCAGATTGGGCTGTACATATTTGCTAAAGCAATTTAATAAATAGTTATTTTTACTTGTTTAAGGAATTGCAATTGTAGCCTTTTAGTTTTAAAACCCCTTTTACAATCAATTTAAATAGACTTAACAATTACAATAAAATGTGATGAAATTATAATTACTATATGTTACTAATTATTTTAATTATCTATAATTGACACTTATTTTAAATTGTAGCACTAATTTCAAAATATTAACAATGTAGCCTAATTTTGGAAATTAAGGAGTAATTTTGTCAAATTATAAAACTTATGCAATGCATATACAAAAGTTATTTTATAATAGTAAATATATTTCTAAGTTGTTAAACGTGAATAAATTAATTTTAAAAGGGATGGCCAGAATTTGCCGTCAACAGCTGCCCCTCTTTGACCGGAGACGATGAAAGAGTTTTTGGGCAAAGAAATTGAACCAAAGATAATTTTGTCCCAACTTTTAGGCAGGTATTATAGGAAACGGGGATGGTGAATTGCAGGATTGAATAGGGGAAAATCTGGGAAGATTTAGGAATATTGGGCCAAATTTTGACTTTGAGTTTGTCACGCCCCGAACCTAGGAGCGAGACAAGCACCCGGTGCCTCACCTAACCTGGCGTACCAAATTGCGACTAAGGGACTCTGAACACATAATGTCATACTTTGGCCATGGGGCCACCTTGCAAGACAATTTGCGAAGCAAAATATAAAACTGAATGGAAACTAGCGCTAACTAAACATCAATATAAAGCTAGGCTGAAAAGGCCATCATAGCTACTACAGCTGACAAACCACCAAATTATACATACCAGGCCTACAAACCCAACATACTGCACTAACCAACAGGATATGTCTACGAGCCTCTACTGATAGATGTACTATGATCGGAACAGGGCCCTGACCTACCCATAACATATATACAGATATACATAAGATGTACACAACACTCTAGTCCTGGCAACTCTGAAAGACGTGGAGCTTACCGATCAGGCTGAACTCGGGAAACACCTACTGAGGAGATCTACTCGTCTGTCTATCTGAACCTGCATGCATGAAATGCAGCGTCCTCGAAAAAGGGACGTCAGTACGAAATAATGTACCGAGTATGTAAGGCAATAACATAACTGAAAATCGAAACTGAACTGATAATATAATAACTGGAAGTAACTGGGAGTCAAAGATGATCTGGAGATATACTTACCTGCTGATACTGACTCAACTCCTTCAATATAGTAAGTAAAATAATTGTACGGCCTTATAAGGCTCGGTATATATAACTGCTCTGCCATAGTAGGCTCGCTCATAGGCGCTCGACCATACTAGGCTATGTATCTCGACCATGCTGGGCTCGCTCATAGGCGCTCGGCCACAGTAGGCTCGGTATATAACTTTCCATCTGATCAGAGGTTGCCCAATAGGGGCCTGCCCATCGATTATAGCTCGATGGTAATGAAAATACTGTAATACTATATATATAGGCTTGCTTCTCTCTTGACTGGAAGAAGACAATACTAAAATTGAATATAGAGTCTCGATAAGGAATAATATTGTAACTTATGAGACTAGAATAGTGTGAATAAATTCATGAATATGAACTTCTCTTTTGTCTCATTACTAACACATGTAGCTACGAGATCATGCCAAAATGAAGGAAGGCTTAGCCTTAACATACCTTATCACAATCTTTTCAATCACCAAGTTAAACTCACCTCTTTGCACCTTAATCTACAAGAACGATAATAATACTATCGTTAAGTTACGAAAGGTACAACTATCGCACAACGAACGACAAACTTATTTTGTATTAAAACGGGCAGCATCTCCCCTATAATCCTTACTTCCTCCAAATTCAAGATAACACCAACAATACAAGAACAGAACAATAACAACATATATACATCATTTTCCAGCCCTATATACACTATCAAATACTACAAAACAGCCCAACACACCCCAATCTCTTCGTACACAAAACGACCACCGTAGTAGTGTCAAACGACCCGAAAATATTATGACGAACGACCAGCCAACCACCCTACATTTATATGGTGTTTATAAACCCCTTCCTCCTCCAAAACTCCACAAAATAGTAGAAAAACACGCAGCCCAACAGCAACACAAAACAGTCCACAAAACAGTCCGCTACAAGTGAATAACTCGAACTCACAGCTTCCGATCACCATCCCGTGAGTTCTTACAAGTATAGAATGACTTACCATGAATTTACAGAAGAAAAATTGGATTAAAGAGAGCAGTAAACTCACCTTATTTGTTGGATAACTCAGCTCTTATCTTGGTTCTTCAAACTCTAGGTTTTACCTCCAATTAGAACTTGAAAGGGAGAGAAAATCAATTAGGGTTTGTGGGAAATTTCTGGGAGGGTTCTTTGCAGAGCTTATGTCTGGTTATTATGCTCTATTTTAAGTCTAATATATGAAGAAAATAGTCCCTTAAAAGGCCTCTTTGGACGACCCGAAATGGCCCATTTTTGGGCTTTCATTTAAGCAAGTAGGTGACACACCTACTTGTCACCTAGCAGCTTGCGCAGTATCGCACAAATGCCCATATCTTTATACTCCAATGTCGTATTGACAAACGATTTAATGCGTTAGAAAATAGACTCATAGATATTTAATTTGATGGGTGGGACACCCCATAACTCTAAGTATATTGGGAGAAAATCGTAGTTACATTTGACCCAAAGTTTCAGTAAAACTTATGAATGTAACTTGTGATGACTTTCATCGACTTTTGTTCCACAACTCTCTTGACTTCAAAACATAACACACGGATGTCATACAACTAATATAAATCATAACATAATCTCCTTATCATGTTAAGCACCCTAGTCTCACCCCAAAGGTATATGTTATAACATTCCCAACTTGTCGACTTTCGACGAAACATTATTTTCTTCAATTGCTTTATCTTCTGAAAACCCTCTTTGTACTTGATGTTCATGATCTTCAATATTTTAACCTCAGAGGTAACATGATTAAATTAATTTATATACTTTTAAATATTATCTCATTTTTGGTCCTACATTAGTTTGCTTACGATGCATTTTTATGTACGAAAATATAGGGTGTAACATCATTTCCCCCTTGGAAACATTCGTCCTCGAATGTTTACTCTTAGAGACTTTGGAAACTTTTGCCAGAGTATCCTTCGTACACTAGGTTAAAACCAACCTGTACGTAGCCAGAAAACATACTATGCATGCCACACATGGCCAATGTTTATAAATAGCAACACTTTGCCTCACCAACCGTAAATCATAAATACTAAAAGTGAAAAATAAAAGCTTACCTGCTGACCTGCTAGCCTGAATAGGGCTGTGTTGTAGCATCCCATCTCGAGCCATATCTTCAGTTTGAAATAGGTGGGGGTATTTAGACTTCATTTCTTCCTCCGATTCCCACGTCATCTCTTCTACAATCTTGCTCCTCCATAAAACCTTTACGGAAGCTACCTCCTTATTTCGTAGATTGCGGATTTGTCGGTCTAGGATGGCAACTGGAATTTCCTCGTATGACAAGTCCTCTGTAATCTGTACATCATCCGTGGGCACCACTCGGGTAGGATCGCCAATGCACTTCCGTAGCATAGATACGTGAAAAACTGGATGGACAGACTCCAATTCTGAGGGCAACTCTAACTCATAAGCTACTTGGCCCACTCTCCGAATGATCCTATAAGGCCCAATATACCGTGGGCTAAGCTTGCCTTTCTTGCCAAACCTCATCACGCCCTTCATAGGTGATACCTTTAAGAATACCCAGTCATTAATCCTGAACTCTAAGTCTCGTCGCCGCACGTCAGAATATGACTTCTGACGACTCTGAGCTGTCAACAGTCGCTCCCGGATAAGCTTTACTTTCTCTATGGCCTGCTGAACCAGGTCTGGCCCATGTAACCTAGATTCTCCAACATCAAACCACCCTATAGGAGATCTGCACTTACGCCCATACAAAGCCTCGTACGGAGCCATCTGAATACTGGAGTGGTAACTGTTATTATATGCAAACTCGATAAGAGGTAGATGTTCATCCCAACTTCTTTTAAAATCCAACACACATACTCGTAACATATCCTCGAGCGTCTGAATTGTGCGCTCGGCTTGTCCATCAGTCTGTGGATGAAAAGTTGTGCTGAGATTCACCTGAGTCCCTAGACCTCTCTGAAATGACCTCCAAAAATGTGCTGTAAACTGAGCCCCACGGTCAGATATAATAGAAACTGGTACTCGGTGTAGCCGCACTATCTCCTTAATATATAACTTTGCATAATCTTCTGCTATATATATAGATCTGTCCGGTAGGAAGTGAGCTGATTTCGTGAGCCTATCGACTATCACCCATATGGAATCGAACTTACGATTAGAACGAGGTAAACCCGTGATAAAGTCCATGTTTATCGCCTCCCATTTCTATGTCGGGATCTCTATAGTCTGCATTAGCCCTCCAGGCTTCTGGTGCTCTACCTTCACTTGCTGGCAACTAGTACACTGGGCGACAAACTCAGCAATGTTCTTCTTCATATTGTTCCACCAGTACACATCCTTAATGTCATGATACATCTTCGTCGATCCACGATGGATGGAATACCATGAATAATGTGCCTCTGACATAATCCTGTCTCGTAGCCCTGCTACATCTGGAACACACAAACGACCCCTATATCTGAGAACCCCATCTCCTTTTAGCTCTAACAGTGGCTTCTTCTGCTGCGGAACTCGCTCTCTCAGCTCGACCAACTCTGGGTCCTCGTACTGCCTTTCCTTGACTTCCGCTATGAGGGATGATTTTGTAGTGTTTTGGAGTACAACTCCACCATCCTCAGAATCTACTAACCGAACCCCCAACGAAGATAATTGATGAATCTCTATAGCTAATTGTCTTTTCTTGGGCTCTACATGTGCTAAGCTACCCATAGATCGGCGACTTAAGGCATCTGCTACAACATTAGCTTTCCCTGGATGGTAGAGAATGTTAACATCGTAATCTTTCAATAACTCAAGCCATCGCCTCTGTCGCAAATTCAACTCTTTCTGCTTGAAGATATATTGTAGGCTTTTATGATCAGTAAATACATCAACATGAACACCATATAAATAATGCCGCCATATCTTAAGTGCATGGACAACCGCAGCTAACTCGAGGTCGTGGGTCGGATAATTCCTTTCGTGCTTCCTCAACTGCCTTGAAGCATACGCAATTACCTTCCCATGTTGCATCAGGACACATCCTAACCCGACACTTGATGTATCACAATACACGGCATAACCCTCTAGACCCTCTGGAAGTGTTAGAACTGGAGCTGAGGTCAACCTGTTCTTAAGCTCTTGGAAACTACGCTCGCAAGCCTCTGTCCATTGAAACTTAGTTTCTTTCTGTGTCAACTTCGTCAATGGTGCCGAAAGGGAAGAAAAACCCTATACGAACCTCCGATAGTATCCTGCTAAGCCTAGAAAGCTACGAACCTCTGTCGGAGTGGTAGGTCTAGGCCAAGATTTCACGGCCTCAATCTTCTGAGTGTCCACCTTTATCCCTTCATCTGATACAATATGCCCCAAGAATGCTACAGACATCAACCAGAACTCACATTTAGAAAACTTAGCATACAACTTACGATCACGGAGGGTTTGGAGTACCGCTCGTAGGTGGTCCGCATGCTCATCCTCTGAACGGGAATAAACCAGAATATCATCAATAAATACTATCATGAACAGATCTAAAAATGGCCAGAATAGGCTATTCATCAAGTCCATAAATACAGCGGGTGCATTAGTCAACCCGAAGGACATGACAAGGAACTCGAAGTGGCCATATCGGGTCCTGAAGGCTGTCTTCGGAATATCTTTTTCCTGAACTCTGACCTGGTGGTACCCTGACCTCAAATCTATCTTTGAACAGCATCTAGCCCCCTGCAACTGATCAAACAAGTCATTGATCCTTGGAAGTGGATACTTATTCTTAATAGTTACCTTGTTCAGCTGCCTATAATCGATACACATCCTCAGCGAGCCGTCTTTCTTCCGCCCAAATAGTACTGGTGCACCCCAAGGTGAGGTACTGGGCCTGATGTAACCTTTCTCCAGCAAATCTTTTAACTGCTCCTTCAACTTCTTCAATTCGCCAGGTGCCATTCTATACGGAGGGACGGATATTGGTTGAGTTCCTGGAAGCAAATCAATGCTAAAATCAATCTCTCGCTCTGGAGGAATACCTGGAAGCTCATCTGGAAACACATCTGCATACTCTTTGACTACGGGAATAGACTGAAGTGTAGGTATCTCAGCATCTGCATCTCTAACTCGCACAATATGATAAATGCACCCTTTTGCGATCATTTTCCTCGCCTTCAAATAGGAAATAAACCTACCTCTGGGTGTTGGTGTATTACCTACCCATTCAAGGATTGGCTCACCCGGAAAATGAAATATGGCTGCCTTTGCTCGGCAATCAACTGTGGCATAGCAAGCTGCCAACCAGTCCATGCCCATGATAGCATCAAAATCCATCATCTCTAGCTCAACTAGGTCAGCTGAGGTCTGACGACTACAAATTGTCACCGTACAACCTCGTTAAACCCGTCTAGCAATAATCGATTCTCCGACCGGTGTAGATACCGCAAAAGGGTCACTTAGTATTTCAGGCACTATACCAAACTTCCTCGCGACAAATGGGGTAATATACGATAAAGTAGATCCTGGGTCTATCAAAGCATAAGCATCGTGAGAGCAAATGGTTAATATACCTGTCACAACGTCTGGTGAAGACTCATGGTCCTGTCGACCCGCTAAAGCATAGATACGGTTCTGATTACCACTTGAAGTGGAACCTCTACCTCTGCCCCGACCTCTACCAGCCGAAGACTGAGACTCGCGCCCTGAAGGATGCACGGACATAGATGATCCTGTTGCTGAACTCGCTGGTTGTGCCATTCCCCCCGAATCTCTATTTGGGCAATCTCGCATCATATGCCCTGGACGCCCACATGTATAACAAGCATCAGAACCTACTCGGCATTGGCCCAAGTGTCCTCTACCACAGATGTCACACCGTGGAGGAAATGACCATGTCTGCGCAGATCCTCGCTGTCGCTGCCAACCCGATGCCCGTGAGCTCTCACCTGGTCCTGACTGATTATAGCGGTCATACCTGTAACCCTGTAACTGAGGTGGCGGATGCCTAGGTGGCCGTCCGAAGTACAGGGTCCTATAACTACCCTAATATTGCTCCTGAGACCTGGGAAATCTCATCCTCTTACGTTGCCCTTGCTCAGCCCTCTCTGTACCCTGCTGCCAACGCCTACCCCTTTCTATATTCTGGGCGAATGCCTGAATCCGGGAGATATCCATACTATCCTGCAATGCAGCGGTGGCACATGCCTCGGTTAACTCTGGGGCTAACCCTGCTATAAACCTGTGAATCCTGCCCCGCATAGTAGCAACTATGGATGGTGCATATCTGGCCAATGAGTCAAAATGGAGACTATACTCTCGAACACTCATATTACCCTGCTTGAGGGCTAGAAACTGATCGACTCGAGCCTGTCGGATCTCCCGTGGTAAGTACTGGTCAAGGAAGGCATCTAAAAAATTCTCCCAAATAGCTGGAGGTGCATCACGTCCCCTGGACCTCTCCCATCCCTCATACCAAAGGATGGCTATATCTCGGAGTCGAAAAGCTGCTAGCTCAACTGCCTCTTTCTCCGTGGCATGCATAACACGAAAGATCCTGTGAAGCTGATCTATGAAATCCTGCGGGTCCTCCCTCTGATCTGTCCCCGTGAACTCTGGGGGACTCAAAGCAATAAACTCTCGGACCCTTGAACTCCCAGACCCCTCAGAAGTTCCTGCAATAGCTGATGCCAAGGCCTATTGCTGGGTAGCTACCAACTGTGTCAACAAATGCACAGCACTCCTTAAGTCCTGATCTGATGGAAGTGGAGGGGGAACTGGATGTGCGGTTTCCCTAGGAATCTCCGTAGTTGGTGGAGGAGCCGGTAATGGCTGAGTAGGGGTCTCACCTTGAGCCTCAGACTGGGCCCCATCTACTGGGGGTACCCTGCTGGTCCCCTCACCTACTGCTGCATCTCTCCTCTGGCTAGCCGTAGTCTTCCTAGTCACCGTCATCTGTGCATGCAAACACCAACACATAAGTTTAATTCAAATTTCCTATAACTCAGTTCTGTAGCACGATTTAGATTTCAAAGAAGGGTAACCAACTCCTGAATGCCCTGTAGTGCCCTGCTTATATAATGTGGTGCACAACACATCTATAAACAAGACTCTACTAGACACGGCTTGTAGACTCCCTAGGATAGAACTGCTCTGATACCAAGTTTGTCACGCCCCGAACCTAGGAGCGAGACAAGCACCCGGTGCCTCACCTAACCTGGCATACCAAATTGCGACTAAGGGACTCTGAACACATAATGTCATACTTTGGCCATGGGGCCACCTTGCAAGACAATTTGGGAAGCAAAATATAAAACTGAATGGAAACTAGCGCTAACTAAACATCAATATAAAGCTAGGCTGAAAAGGCCGTCATAGCTACTACAGCTGACAAACCACCAAATTATACATACCAGGCCTACAAACCCAACATACTGCACTAACCAACAGGATATGTCTACGAGCCTCTACTGATAGATGTACTATGATCGGAACAGGGCCCTGACCTACCCATAACATATATACAGATATACATAAGATGTACACAACACTCTAGTCCTGGCAACTCTGAAAGACGTGGAGCTTACCGATCAGGCTGAACTCGGGAAACACCTAATGAGGAGATCTACTCGTCTATCTATCTGAACCTGCATGCATGAAATGCAGCATCCCCGGAAAAGGGACGTCAGTACGAAATAATGTACCGAGTATGTAAGGCAATAACATAACTGAAAATCGAAACTGAACTGATAATATAATAACTGGAAGTAACTGGGAGTCAAAGATGATCTGGAGATATACTTACCTGCTGATACTGACTCAACTCCTTCAATATAGTAAGTAAAATAATGTACGGCCTTATAAGGCTCGGTATATATAACTGCTCTGCCATAGTAGGCTCGCTCATAGGCGCTCGACCATACTAGGCTATGTATCTCGACCATGCTGGGCTCGCTCATAGGCGCTCGGCCATAGTAGGCTCGGTATATAACTTTTCATCTGATCAGAGGTTGCCCAATAGGGGCCTGCCCATCGATTATAGCTCGATGGTAATGAAAATACTGTAATACTGTATATATAGGCTTGCTTCTCTCTTGACTGGAAGAAGACAATACTAAAATTGAATATAGAGTCTCGATAAGGAATAATATTGTAACTTATGAGACTAGAATAGTGTGAATAAATTCATGAATATGAACTTCTCTTTTTGTCTCATTACTAACACATGTAGCTACGAGATCATGCCAAAATGAAGGAAGGCTTAGCCTTAACATACCTTATCACAATCTTTCCAATCACCAAGTTAAACTCACCTCTTTGCACCTTAATCTACAAGAACGATAATAATACTATCGTTAAGTTACGAAAGGTACAACTATCGCACAACGAACGACAAACTTATTTTGTATTAAAACGGGCAGCATCTCCCCTATAATCCTTACTTCCTCCAAATTCAAGATAACACCAAAAATACAAGAACAGAACAATAACAACATATATACATCATTTTCCAGCCCTATATACACTATCAAATACTACAAAACAGCCCAACACACCCTAATCTCTTCGTACACAAAACGACCACTGTAGTAGTGTCAAACGACCAGAAAATATTATGACAAACGACCAGCCAACCACCCTACATTTATATGGTGTTTATAAACCCCTTACTCCTCCAAAACTCCACAAAATAGTAGTAAAACACGCAGCCCAACAGCAACACAAAACAGTCCACAAAACAGTCCGCTACAAGTGAATAACTCGAACTCACGGCTTCCGATCACCATCCCGTGAGTTCTTACAAGTATAGAACGACTTACCATGAATTTACAGAAGAAAAATTGGATGCAAGAGAGCAGTAAACTCACCTTATTTGTTGGATAACTCAGCTCTTATCTTGGTTCTTCAAACTCTAGGTTTTACCTCCAATTAGAACTTGAAAGGGAGAGAAAATCAATTAGGGTTTGTGGGAAATTTTTGGGAGGATTCTTTGCAGAGCTTATATCTGGTTATTATGCTCTATTTTAAGTCTAATATATGAAGAAAATAGGCCCTTAAAAGGCCTCTTTGGACGACCCGAAATGGCCCATTTTTGGGATTTCATTTAAGCAAGTAGGTGACACACCTACTTGTCACCTAGCAGCTTGCGCAGTATCGCACAAATGCCCATATCTTTCTACTCCAATGTCGTATTGACAAACGGTTTAATGCGTTAGAAAATAAACTCATAGATATTTAATTTTATGGGTGGAACACCCCATAACTCTAAGTATATTGGGAGAAAATTGCAGTTATATTTGACCCAAAGTTTCAGTAAAACTTATGAATGTAACTTGTGATGACTTTCATCGACTTTTGTTCCACAACTCTCTTGACTTCTAAACATAACACACGGATGTCATACAACTAATATAAATCATAACATAATCTCCTTATCATGTTAAGAACCCTAGTCTCACCCCAAAGGTATATGTTATAACATTCCCAACTTGTCGACTTTCGACGAAATATTATTTTCTTCAATTGCTTTATCTTCTGAAAACCCTCTTTGTACTTGATGTATGATCTTCAATATTTGTAACCTCAGAGGTAACATGATTAAATTAATTTATATACTTTTAAATATTATCTCATTTTTGGTCCTACATTAGTTTGCTTACGATGTATTTTTATGTACGAAAATATAGGGTGTAACAGAATTGCTTACATACCTTGGGCTTAACGAGGATCAGGCCTCATGTAGTTCAGGAATATGGACTTTGGTGAAGAGGCACTCGCTGGAATTGCCCCAGTATCGTATTGTGATGATACGGCGAGATAGAAGATTGGTCACTCATGATAGCTTGAATTTTGCGGCCTGATTTGAATGATTCAAAATTTTTAGCACGCTGGTCATCTTTAGTTGGGATCTTGAGCCCGCTACTGGGTTCGCTATCCCCATGGGGTTGTAGTTCAGTCTTTTGCTAAGAAGTAGTTCCACACTGCGCTGTTTGTTCCTGCAAAACAAAATGAAATACATGCACACCAATATATTGTAATGCATAATATATTAAGATGTGATGTAAATGATGCAGGAATGATGATGCCTGGCAGCTGACGAGCCATTATTTTGGATTGGATGGTTGGATACTTGATCCTAACTCGATTTGTTAGCCGGGTTGGGTACCGTTCCGCAGCTGTCGGAGCATTTGAAAATTGTCTCCGCTTGTTGGAAGAGCTTGATTGGTAAAGTGTGTCTCCGCTTGCTGGGGGAGCTTTGCACTGAGAAATGTCTCCGCTTGTAGGGAGAGCTTAATTTGCAGGGTGCGTTTCCGCTTATTGGGAGATCTTTGCACTGAAATGTAAAGTAATCTCTAATTGGGAGCTATCGAAATCATGCCCAAAGCTGCACGAACAAAATGTTAAAACATTCAAGGTAACAGCGAAGTGAAATACAAGCATGCCCAAGAGATACTCTTGACTGCGAAGCTAATTATGGCCATTGATTGGCAAAACATTGGTGACGAGGTTTGAGATTGTCTATTCCGGCATTCGTGATTTATGGAGCGGTGGTGCATATTGCTTTTTGTTGGCAAAGCTTGCAGTTGGCTATATACATGGCTCCAGTTGGCGAAGCCGACGTTCGATTTGTACAAGATGCTTCGATCGATTGAGCTAATGTTTGTTATATACAGGGCTTCGATTGGTGAAACTAACGTCTGATTTGTATAAGGTGCTCCAATGAATTGAGCAGGCGGTTTCCTATTTACAGGACTTCGATTGGCAAAGCCGACGTTCGTTTTGTACAAGATGCTCTGATTAAGTGAGCGGACGGTTTGTTATTTATAGACTTCTATTTCAGCTATCTGATTCCGAGGCACTTGCAAAGAATTCAAGAGTTAGCTTTAACTGCGCTCGAAAATTTAAATCAGAGGAGGGAGAGATAATATTAGGTAAGTGGCAGGTCCGTCATTTGCCCCAGTGTTGTTCCAGCGATTCTTTACTCCTTGTTGATCCTGCACTCAAAGAAAACTTCTTAGTAGGGGGGGATGTTGGTTTGCATCAACCCTGGTGTTGATCAGCCCCGGCTTTCCACATGATTGCGCCACAGAGTTCGGTAGATGGAACAAATTACTTTATATATATATATATATATATAGAAAATATTTTGAAAATACTTGTTCTTTTAAGGCAAACTTCATCGTCCCGGATTATGACATACTACGAAAGGTTCTTTGCATGCAAAAGCATTTCTCTGAGACCTTCGTCCTATTGATGTCGATCTTTCATGGTGTCTCTGACAATGCGGCTACTGGCCGTTGTGAATGTGTCCTAATTAAGATGAATGCATTACCAAGGTTTCCTATGGTTATGACCGACCCCTTTCAGGTTGCCTACGTATCCAAAATGGAATCAGGTCTGAACGTAGTTCGTGGGATAATGTTAAAATGTGATGAAATGACTGAGCCTAACTCAGGCGGCCTACGTATCCAAAACAGAATCAGGTCGAGACATAGTTCGATTATAGCAGATGATGAGATTAAGAAATGAAAACGGGCGAGTCTGACTCAGATAGCCTACGTATCCGAATGGAATCAGGCCAGAACGTAGTTCAATTACAAAGGACAACTGAATCTGATGAGAATTACGTATGTATTCCTTTCTGAAGAAATCAAGTCGGCGTAGTTCCTGAACAACATACAA
Organism: Nicotiana tabacum; assembly: GCF_000715075.1. NCBI lineage: Eukaryota > Viridiplantae > Streptophyta > Magnoliopsida > Solanales > Solanaceae > Nicotiana > Nicotiana tabacum. The sequence goes on from NC_134092.1 coordinate 65,952,737, forward strand.
AATGACATTTGGTTTTTCTATTACAATAGAAAGGGGGGGGGGAGAGAAATCAAACCCTATGTGAGTTGCCTACATATCCCTCCGTGGGAAGTCAGGTTGAACGTAGTTCTGCTACATCAAAATCCTAACTCTATCTACCTTCAGGCGTAATATCTCTTGATTGTGTTTGAGTTAATCGGCTCCGTGCTGACTCTTCTATCCATATTTGCTAAGATTACAGTTCCACCAAACAGTGCTTAGTGGACTGTCGCGCCCCTTTTATCACGAAAGCGGGCCTCGACGTGTGACAACTCTTTTAAATAGAAGATAGAGTGTTAAAGATAAGAGTTGCCGCCTAACGGTTTTTAAGGTGCGTTAGGGCACCTATTATGCAGATAACTCTATTTGACTAGTCAACACCACCAAAGATAGGGTAAGGGCTCAAATTACCTCAAATAGAAGGTGTTAGGCACTATTCGAGGTCCACAACTGTGGATCTCGGCCGAACTTAAGACTATGTGGATTATAATTAGGCGAGATGATTAAATAAACAAAGAGAATAAAAGGTCAAAGAGTTTCATTATAACACAATGAGAATTGGTACAAATCTTGAGGACTACAAGGATACAACTATAACGGTCTATATTAGATGACTAAGTGTATAAAGGAAAGGGGGTCCTAAGTTTTTTAGCCTAAAGGATCACCCTGTGCAACATAAATAATACTTCGCAACTCCTTTTAGATAGGAGTTACTCATATTATTTAACGGGCACAAACTGTCATCTCCTGCTACCCGATTACTATGTTGAAGTTGTTTACTTAGAGCGTTCTAATTAAATTCTAGGTCGCGTCTTATGCGTGCACTACCCGTCCCACGCCTATAGTCCATGAGGTTTTGGACCTGTAATTTGGTTGTTCTAGACTTACTTAGGCTGCTCAAAATGATAAAACTAGGTGACATTCAAAACAAATAGGACTTCATGTAGAGACAATTAAAGGCCCAAGTTAGCTTCCACATATAACAACAAATGCACGCGGGCAGATTCCATATTACGTATAGGCTATTTCAGGTTTAAAGTGTCATTTTAAACCTATAGACAAGGTTTCTAAATGACCGCACAGTTTAAGAAAGTCTCATGGCGGTGCTGCTATTCAGATTATCACGATTATAAAATCTATAGACATGATCTCTAAGTGATTTGTGCTAGGTGGGAGTGATAGCCATTGAAAAACATAGAATTACTCTCGTTTGATCGTGTTGGCATGCTTTATAAGCGAATAGCACTATTTATAGCTAGGTTCCAATAGTTGGCAGATTTATTGCTTATTCCTATAGGCATGTTATCTAGGCGAGCAGAGTAATAAGACAATAGAAACAAACGATCAATTAATCAATTAAAGCCCTATAGACATGGTATCTAGATGAGGATTAGCATAGCATGAATTAATATAATCCTAGTGCCATGTTATCTAGTAAGTACACTGCAATTGTACAAATTGAATGAATAGTTATTGAAACTTGATTCCTATAGGCATGCTATCTAATAATGCATAGCAGTAGACATGGGAACAAGTAAAGTACTTAACTCATGCTTCTAATAGTAAAAAAAGTTGAGTGGGTGTGTGATTCCCTATAGGCATGGTTTCTACTAGTGTACAATTCATGAAAACGAAATAGCATATTTAGCATGTTGGATAGAAGAACAAGTAGATCACATAGACTATATAGGCATGTTTTCTACCCATTTATGCAAACATTAGAATATACCCGCTTCCCCAATTTCACTAATACCCCAATTGTTTGTTTACAACTTATTACAAACCCAAGAAGGAATGGAAATAAATGTCAGAATAACAATATCTAAATAATTATAGGCCCCACACGTAGAGCAGGCCCAAAAGAAATAACCCAAGACTGTCTGGGCCTTTAATAGGCTTATTCATCGCGCTAGCAGCAAACTCAGGCCCAAACTTGACTGGAATATTAGAGTGTACCAATTGCAAACTTATGCATAGACCCATACCAAGCCAAGGTAGAGAATTCACACATTCAATAAGGGCAGATGAACAACTAAATCCAACCACTAGTTAATGAATATGTTAAGAAGAATTCTAAGTCCACACACTCAGCTCTTATAGCTATTAATAGTTATAAACCAAAGGCACATAGATAAGACAACATTAAATGAAAAGCACATGAGACATATATGAGGCAAGTCTGTATTCGCAAAATGTTTGAAGCGACAGTGTTTAGCAACATGAACTAGCAGGCCATTCCTCATAGAGTGTCAGAATAAAACATGATTCGGGACAAACATAAAGAACTTCAAAGGTCAATCTAGTATAATCATAGGCAGGAGGCAAGTAGAGCACAAGTTTTACGTGAAGGTTCTAACATGTCAATTCTAATGAGAATAAGGTCACAAACAGCATATTAACATATTGATGGTACAACTTGGCCAACATCATGAAACTTAACATGATGAGAATAGATCATAGTACAAAGGCTCCACAGAAACTTATGGCATGTGAAAGGACATATCAGCTATACATTAACATGTCAGTTGACCATGCATAAGAGAGGAAACGGGATATTTATCCTAAAGTTTTAGATAATGCTAAAGATCAGAATTACAAATAGCAAGGAAATATGTATAGTCTAGATCTTAAGGCAGCATTGTAACATGAGATCTATATAGTTGTGGTCAGTTTGCAAAGAATAGTTGGTTAAACACAAGACTCAGCACAAAGGAATTCCTTCAAAGCAAAGAGATGGTTTCATAAGAGTTTTAGTGTAAGACCCAAAGCAAGGCATGAAGAGGATTCTATAACAAACAATAGGTAGTCATGATAGTCAGGTTAAAATAGCACACATATAATAGGCATGCATTGAAACTCAATGCTCAAACATGTTCTGATGCTAGGAAAAACACATAGGTACGGAACGGATTCCAGAGGAAAACAAGAAAACTAATATAGAAGTGCATGATATAGTGAAGAACACATATTAGTCCAACACAAACTAAGAACAAGCTGGAATCTATTACATGTGCTGAAAATGCGTTCAACTATCAAAGAACATAACATTACATGGGAATATAGAATGATATCATGGCATTATAGTATCAGGGATTAATAACTAGCAAAGGAACTAAATCATGCTCACAGAATTTAAATGTCCTTAACACCTAGAACACATATAGATATATAGAATAAAAAATAGTTAACATTGCAAGAGTTAAAGGCACTAACCATTAACGAAATTAAACGAGCAAAAGAATAAGGAGTTTGGAACAGTGGTAGCAAGAACCCCAGATCTCTGATGCTTTAGAGTTCACAAGTGCCTCGTAAGGGCCCCGAGCAGTGCTTGCACCGCAGGAGGTTGATAATATTATGGCCTTGGCTTTCAGCCAGCCAAAGAGCCAAGTGTTTCAGAGTAGATGAAGGGGTGAGGGAAATATATCGACTGCAATAGCAGTGATATTAGGTCTGCCTAGAGGGGAATTGGAGAGGAGTTTATATAGTGGCAGAAATTGAAACAACAAACATGGAAAATAATCAATTAAGTGCAAATAAGGAAAGAAAATATCACATGCAAATTAAAATCAGTAAAGGAGATGGAGAGTCTCAAATCCTAATTAGGGTTCAATCGTCTGAAAATTAATCCAAGAGTGCAAATCGCTCTTTATTGAGTGTATATAGACTGAATAACGTCCAAAATCAAAGATTCGACCCATTCTAGTCTCGTCTCAGAAGTGATACTTGCCAAACATAGGCAAGTACCTATGTAACACCATAAACGGACGACCAATGATGAGAGAAGACTAATAAGGTAAGTGTATCATAGACGGATTCCATCTCTAAGTTGGAATTATAGAGGAAATAAGTAGTGACGGCTAGGGTTTCTTAGAAAAGAGAGTGTAGAGAGGATTTCGGGTCGACGGAGATAGGAATATCAACGACCAGGATGAAAAATTAAATGGGGCGGGTCATGGAGATGGGACGCGACCGCGTTTTAGTAAAGGGTCGTTTGGTTTGGGTTGGGGGTTGTTGGGCTAAGGATTTGGGCCAAATTTGGCCCGAAATTGGCTTAAAACTAGGCTATAATTTAAATACACGAAATTTAACAAACATAAATTATAGAAAATGATTAATAAATGATAAAAATGTTATTTATGCAGTAAAATACTTTAAAAGAATAGCTTAATATTATAAAAATATAAGGAATGATATTTTAGCAGAAATAATGTAATAAAATGCAATTATGCATTAATATAGGCCATTATTGCAAAATTATGTAAATAGCTTAAGAAAACACAAATATGCTTACATAAAATTACATAAAATAGTTTGAAACATATTTTCGAAGAAATCATGTAGTACTTGTATAATTTAAGGGATAATTAATAAATAATCAAGTAATTTAAATGCAAAGATTAGGTAATGGTGTAAGAATGAAATTTAGAAAGTATATATACTATTTTAAAAATATGATGGCAAAAATTGGGTATCAACATGGACCTACATAAGGACTTTGCCAGTTTGGTGCAAACTTCCCTTTAGCTTCCTCTTGATGGGGAAAGATTTTCTTCAGAAGCAACTGCCCCATTGCGAAATGGCGGGACATCACTCTTTCTATTAAATGAACTAGCCATCCTATTCTGGTATAGCTGTCCATGACATACTGCATCCATTCTTTTCTCGTCAATGAGGATGAGTTGTTCTTGTTGACTCGTATCCACTCTGCGTCGTCTAATTTTGCTTATTGGATGACTCTTAAGGACGGAATTTTGACTTCTACGGGTATCACAACTTCAGTGTCGTATACCAACATGTATGGCGTTACCCCAGTAGATGTTCTCATGATAGTCCGATAACCCAATAAAGCTAGAGGTAGCTTCTCATGCCATTGTCTATGATTTTCCACTATCTTTCGCAGAATCCACTTGATATTCTTGTTCTTTGCCTCGACTGCCCCATTCATTTGTGCTCTGTAAGCTGTGGAATTGCGGTGGAAATTCTGAACTTTTCACAGATTTCCATCATGAGGTCACTATTGAGGTTGGCAGCGTTGTCAGTGATGATAGACTCATGTATCCCAAATCTGCTAATGATGTTATTTCGGACAAAATCTTCCACCACCTTCTTTGTGACAGCCTTGTAAGTAGATGCCTCGATCTATTTAGTGAAATAGTCGATGGCTACCAAATTAAAACGATGTCTGTTTGACGCTGCAGGCTCTATGGGTCCTATCACGTTCATGCCCTGGGCAGCAAAAGGCCAGATGTTTCTAGAGTGAGAGAGAGAGGGTTCAAGATGGAGGGTCTAAGTTTTCATCAAATTAATCTTCAAACATCACTCAAAGCTTGGAAATATTCAAGTAGAGTACCAAATTCTTCATCCAAAAAGGTAAGACTTCATTACCCCAGCTCTGAATTTCAAACATAGCTATAATGGGGTATTAATAAGATGGTCCATGGGTGTGAGGGTTGTTTATATTGCATGCATGTGATAAAGAGTGTGGGAATAATAAGTAGTGAACTAGAACCATGAACGTTTTCCTAATTTTGGGTTCAATTTGTATATTGCTAAAATAGATTGAGGTTGCTAAGGGTTCTGAAAAATTGTAGAGTCTAAAGAAGCGCAATTGAGGTATGTTGGCTAAACTTTCTCTCTTGGAATTGAATTCCATAATATTTCTGTAAATTTCAAAGCGTGGGTTACGTATTAAAAGGTTATGGCTTTGAGTCGTGTTTTAATGAAAGATTGAATTGTCTAAAAGCTTTTGTACTAAATTCATGCCCATTAGTGGTTGCTTTAACTAATGTTTTGATTTGTAAATATATCCAGTGTGATTCGAGTTCTATATACTCATATGTTGAAATTGTACATTGTCATTTCTGGGGGAGAGTATTGCAATAGTAAATGGTGTATTGACTGTTTATGATTTTTCATGTGTGTTTCTATTGTTGGTTGGTATGCTTCATTCTTTGGGAAGAAACCATTTGTGTTTGAAGTTTCCATTTCAAATGGATTTGAAGTATATGATTTTTTAAAAATATCCTATATGTTTATACTTGATAGTGATCTTTGAAATTGAAAGAGGTAAAAGTGTAGAATATGAAATACGGCCATTGTGCCAGGAATTAAGAATCTTGTGAATGGCCTAATGAGCCAAGGAAATATTGTCGTTGTGAATGACTGGAAATACTAATGAGAATTCAGACAATGTGAAAGATGTCGAGGTGAGTACAATTGTATTTATGATATTTCTGTTTCCAAATCAAATCAAAACTATTTTTGGGAGCATCATTAGCAATACCGAGGAAGGGTGGGACATAAGGCCCACACCTGAAACTACACGTGCCGGTGTAGGGGTGGAATGTGATATTATTCCCCTTAATTGGGATGAAACTAGAACCTTTGTGGATTGGAAAAGTCAACCCGCACCGCATATGTGGGAAGGCGGCCAAGCTGATCGGGTGGAGATTAGACGCCATATTGCGCATATGGTGGTACTACTCTTGGTAACAATTTTCTTTCGCATCACATGTTAAACCATATTGTTCATGGGGAGATGGCCTAGCCGATCGGGCGTGATCAGGCTCCGTGCTAACAAAGACGGTGGTACATCGGTGCTAATGATCTCCCAACCAAAATTATATATAAAGTTTGTATTTTGGAAATTATTATCTTTTAACTAGACGTTTGATATTGTTGATTGTGACTTGCTGTTTCTATGTGTTGCCTTTTCTTATATGGGCATTCTATTTTGAAAGAGAATTTTTAGCTATACATGCTAGTGTTATTCGATGGTACTAACGTCCCTTTTGCCTGGGGTGCTGCATCTTTAATGGATGCAGGTGGTTCTTCAGCAGGCGACATTGATCAGTGATAGCAGTACACTCTTTTCAGCTGATTTGGTGAGCCCCACTTCATTCCGGGGTAATGTATCTTTTACTTCTCATGTATAGTGTTTTGAGGTATAGTCGGGGCCTTGTTGCTGGCATTTCCATATTACTCTTCTATTGTATTTAGAGGCTCCGTAGATAGGTTATGAGTTATGGTTGATATTGGGAATTGAACTAGAAATGTTTGTACTTGGAAATTATATTTTTCATTAATTCTATAAACTCGTAATATTTTGGAAATTATGAATGAAGCTACTAATGGGAATGAAAAGGAAGTTGTTAATAAAATCTTTTCAGTGATTGATTAATGGAGTACATCTCCTCTTTATTCATGGATGAGTTTGGGTAGATGGAAGTCTAATAGGCTTGCTCGGCCGGGTTCTCTCGGTTGAGCGCCGGTCGCGCTCCCTGAGTTTTGGACGTGACAAACTTGGTATCAAAGCCTAAAGTTTTAATGTGTCCTAGGATGTCTCGGAGCCGTGTCTAGTAGAGTCCTTCTTATCGATGTGTTGTCGACCACATCTATAATGAGGAGGCTACTTGGACATTGAGGAATTTCACACTTCTTTGATACTCCAGATCGTGCGATAGAGCTCAAGATAGGAAGCTAATTTCCTTGTTATGTCTCATGATATTTTTCAGATGAGTAATCCACGAGTTAAAAACCACGAGGAGGGAATGACCGCTCCATTGAATCTGGGGGAGATTACATGAGAGTTTGTTGGGAGAATGCGTCGAGATGTGGAGGGGTTGGAAGAACTTGTTGCTAAGGGAAGTGTCTTTATTCCTACCACTGTCACCGCACCATTGGATCGTGTGGTGAGGGAATCTATGAAATGAAAGAGGGTTGTTGGTGCTAATGAACCAGATTGTGTGATTTGCAAGAAGCGACACTTGGGAACATTTTAGATGACCCTTGAATTATGTTATGGCTGTGGAAAGAGGGGGCACAAGAAGAACAAATGCCCTAGGTTGGGTACACCCATCCAGTTATGTCCGTAATGCGGGAAGGAACATTTGGCATCATGTTGTCAGTATGCTCAACAGCGCATTAGAGGTGGTATCTTTGGGCAATTCCAAAGGCCCACACAGCAATCTGGTCCTGGAATTGTTAATCCCGCATTGGAAGCTTGGAGGAAGGATAAGGGGTATGCTTATGATGTATGCAAAAAGGGTAAATATCAGGTCAGTGAGACGAGTCAGTTCAGCAGACCTCATCCCCGTTGTGTGAAGTGTGGGAGATGCCATCCGGGAGTTTGTCACTATGGTATAAAGGTATGCTACAAGTGTGGTATGACAGGCCACTTTCAAAGAGATTGTTATTTGTTTCGCTAGAGCATGGGCAAGGGTATGGCACAGCCAGCCAGTTCTGTAGCTACTACATCCACAACGCCTCCCCCAGCTAGAGGCACTATAACGCCCGCAGGTCATGGAACAGCTAGGGTGGTATTCAGAGCCCGGGAGGGCCCAACAAGTTTTATGCTATGAGGAGACGTCAAAAGTTTGAGGCTTCTCCAGATGCGGTTACAGGTATATTAAATGTCCGATCTCATGATGTGTGTTCTTATTGATCCCCGTTCCACTTTGTCATATGTCACCTCTTATGTTACTATGGAAGTTGGGATAGAACCGAAATAACTTTATGAGTCGTTCTCTGTATCTACTCTTAGAACGAGGCACAGTATTCGTGAAGCCTCTTTATCACAATTCCTTATATTTACAACCTCTTGAGAAATTGAGTTCTATAATGGGTTCCTTGAATTGCGTTATAGCCCTAGGTTAATACTTCCCACTGCTTCCCTAAATTCTCAAGAAGGGATAATACCTGATGAATTTCGTATAGAACCTTTTGATTCAAATGGACAACATCTGCTCATTTGTGCCTATACATGCATCACCATAATATTTACCTATGCGGTATCATATCCAATGGAAAGCATCCTAGTGTTGAGATCCTTCTTGCGTCACTGTTTTCCTCTACGGTATATGTGACTTCTATGGTTGGAAGAATTATTCTACTCCTTTATGAATAGTATCATGAATCCTTTTCATTGTCTAGTAACATGAGAGAATATATTATCACCTATCATGTGCGTACATGCCAATTGAAAGGGTCAACTTATCCGCATAAAGTTTCTAAGCAACTTGAGATTTATCACAAATTCATCATAGGGAGGTCTTGTTGTTTACCCATCTCAGTATGACTTTCATGTCCACCTAGATCGTGCCTCAGTGAGTAACTCACCTTGTTCCCAGTATTGTGGTTGCCCGTGAATTGGCGTGAAATGGCAACTTGAGAGTTGTTATGGCAAAAACATGTCTAGCTCGCGTCAAAGTGTTCATTCTCTCTAACTAGTACATGATTTCATCCAACATTAAGATGTCCTAGTTACATGATTCCACTTGTGTGAGATTGAAAGTCGAGCAGCCTTATGATGAGCATATTAAATTGAAAGACAAACTCGTCGTTTCTCTAGTCCTCTCACATAGGATCAAATATTGGCAGAGGTTAAGCTGTGGGAATGATAATAATCTCAGAAGTGTTCAAGTTCTTTTCATCCTCGTAAGCTTTTGGCATAGATTCCTTGTACTAGTTACTGTTAAGAGTGTAATGCAACTTTGTGTATCTTGAAATCCATATCATATTCAGGGTGCTAAAATATTCTCATTTCGAGTTAAACTGATTTTCCCTACATTCTAAGAGCCGACTGGTGTCACATAAGTGCTATCTCTCTTTGAGGCCTACTATTGCCAAACAAGGCACGTATGGAATGAAATAATTGTTGTTGTCCTTTTCCTGGCTCATAGTATTCCAAGAATAATTGACGCTAATGCCTTTATCCTCCAGACCATGCCTCCCATATGTCATATGTCTAAAATGACTCATTTATTTAAATCTCCTAATCATGAACCTGATCCCTATATTATCTATGCCTACTAGGCAACTCTATGACTGGTTTGTTGAACCGATGGTGTCACCACAATGAATCTCCATGTCAGCGCTATTGGTAGTGACCTTCATCTCTCTTAGGATATAACCTCTTGAAATGTCGTGCTCAGCACATTGATGGATTCTTGAATATTTCTAGCGAATCTTGAACCTCGTTGTTCCTGTTTGTAGTAAATCTATCAGGTATTGTAGGTCCAGGCATGTCAAATAAGAAGCATCATCCCGTGATCAAATATATGGGATAGGAAATTTTATGGTCATAGTCAAGCTAGCACATCTTAGAGAAATTGTTGGAGGTTACCAAATGTTTAGTTTGGGTGTTCGGCGTGGAGATTTAGAGTTGAAGAAAGTGAATGGGTTATTCTCAATATTTTCTGCATGAGGGTGCTATGTGAATTGTTAATATATGTAAAGTATGTGAAGTCACATTAGGCCTTATGGAATTTTGAAAGGAAATAGGCTAAACTATGAGTATGATGTTTCCCTAGTATTGTTCTTCGTGTAGCCGGTGTTTCATGTGTCTATGTCTAATAAGGTGAAAATAAGGGATAACGGGATTGTGATGAGCAACTATTTGCTATCCTTATTAGAAAAGTCCGGGAGTTGAGATTGTCTCCGTTAATGTGTTATGGCGAAGTCTATAAGTTGAGGAGACCACATGTAGGGGCAAAAGTGTTAAGGAAATAAAATTTTCCCACTTGAGTGTATATTTAAATGATTGTGATTTGAAAGGTACTTCTGTGTGTTATGATTTAAATATGTGCAGTTCATGTCTAGATACCACTCTTGATAGTATAATGCATGTAATGATGAGATTAGTGACATTGTTATACATTGTGATGTTTTGTCAAGTTACGGATGTGTTGTTAGGAATTGATTTGGTGTTACTCTGGTAGGTGGATAGGCCCAGTTACAGGGGAGACTCTAGCGAAATGTTTTTGAAATTTAGGGAGATTAGCCAAATTTTGAAACTACTGGTATGTGTGAACCAACAGTTGAACCACATTGAATGCTAATGACGGATTTTGATCCTCATTCTAGGACGAATGATCCTAAGCGGGGGAGAATGTAACACCCCAAAAAATTTTGAAGCCATATTGTGCATATGGTGGTATTACTTTTGGTAACAACTTTCTTTCGCATCACATGTCAAACCACATTGTTCGTGGGGAGATGGCCTAGCCGATCGGGCGTGATCGGACTCCGTGCTAACAAATACGATGGTATATCGGTGCTA